>NW_016930691.1:0-2416 GCF_001483705.2 Eufriesea mexicana
TCCACCGTATAGCAGTGTATAGCATAAAGCCAGAACAGCATGTCCTACCCTAGCCAAGCGTGAAATAACGAAACGTAGCATAGCCAAACCTAACGCGCCGAGACCACCATTGCTGGCCTCCTCGAAGCTAACCGGTATGTACGGAAGCACAGCGGACCGCAGAAATCCACCGCATTGCAACACAAAAGCCAAACATAGCCTAGCCCAACCTGGCGTAACCTAACCTAACGAAACGTAACGTAACTCGACCTAACGTGCCGAGATCGCCAGTGCTGGCCGCCCCAGATCCAAGCAGAAAGTATTGGAACGAAGTAGAGCGCAGATATCGGAGTATAGCAGTTTATATCACGGAGGTCTGGACTATCCTAGCCAAACCTCACCAAACGGATCATAACCAATCGTGGCATATCTCAAACTAACATGCCGAGACCACATTTGCTGGCCTGCCCAGAGCCAGGTGGAGTATAACAGAGGAGAATAGAGCGCAGAAATCCACCGCATTGCATTGTATAGTACAATAGTTAAACACAGCCTGACGTAACCGGACCTTACCTGACCTATCCAGATGTACACCAACTCAACATAACGCGACGAGATAAATCATTATGGTCTCCACAGAGCCGGGCAGAGCACATAAGAGCACAATAGCGCGCAGAAGTCCACCGAATAGCAGTGAATAGACGGAAGTCATAGTAGGCTGTCCTCACCTAGCCAAACGTAACATACCCAAACGCAATCTATCTCAAACTAACATGACAAGACCTATATTGTTGACTTCCATGGAGGCAAGCAGAGAATACTAGAGCACAGTAGTGCGCAGAAATCCACGTGCGCATTGCAGTGAGTATTAGAAGTGTCGAAGGTATCCTGATATAACCTGACCTTGCCAAATCCAATCGAACGAGTCGTATCTGAAACTAACGTCCCGCGACCACTGCCGCTGTTATCCCACTCATCCAAGCAGACTGTAGCAGAGCGCAGCAGACCACTTAAATCCACCGAACGGCCGTGTATTGTACGAAAGTCAAAGGACTGCTGACCAAACTTACCCTAACATAACCTAGCCATACGTAACCTAACCAATCCTGACGCACCAGGACCATTATTCCTGGCCTCCACAGGCTCGAGCATTGTACAGTGGGCAACGTAGAGCGCAGGAATCCAACGAATAGCAGTTTGCAGTATAAAAGTCAAAGAAATCCTAACTGAGCCATCCTAACCTAACCTAAGGAAACGTAACATAGCTCAACCTAACGCGCCGGGACCACTACTGCTGGCCTTCCCAGTGCCACGCAGAAAATATTAGAGCGCAGTACAGCGCAGGAATCAGTCTGTAGCAGCGAACAGCACACGTGTCTAGACTATCCTCTCCTAGCCTCACCAAACGTAACATAACCAAACGTGGCGTAGCACAACATGTCGTGCCGAGACCGCTATTACTCGCCTCCCCACAGCCAAGCAGATCATAATGGAGCACAGTAGAGCGCAGAAGTCCTTCGCCTTACAGTGTACAGGACAGAGGTAAATGATATCCTAACATAACCCAAGCGAACCTAACCCGTCCAAACGTAACCTAAGTAAACCTGACGCGGCGCGGCCGCAGTTGCTGGCCGCCCCAGAGGTAAGCAGAGCTTATTAGGGCACACTACAGTGTGTAAGTTCACCAAACAGCTATGTATAGCACAAAAATCAGTGCTACCCTCGACAAACCTAGCCAAACGTAACATAACCAAACGTAGCCTAAATCAAACTAACGCGCCGTGACCACCGCTACTGGCCTCCCCAGAGACGAGCAGAGACTGTTAGAGGACAGCATAGTGCGGAACTTCTCCGAGTAGCAGTATATAGCACAAAAGCCATGGTACCTTCTCACCTACCCTAACCATTCGTAACATACCCAAGTATAGCATAAATCAAACTAGCGAGCACGGATCATTATTACTGGCCTCCCCAGAGTCGAGCAGAGCACCTTATATCACAGTAGATCGCAGGAATCCGCCGAAAAGCAGTGTATAGCTCAAAAGTCGAACATATCCTGTTGCACCTAGCCAAACTTAACACAAGCAAACGTGGTCTAACTGAACCTATGGTGGCGAGACCACGATTGCTGGCATCCCAGTGCCAAACAGAGTATACTATAGCGCAGTAGATCGCAGAAATCCTCCGCACATCAGTGTATGGTAAAAAGACGAATCTATCCTTTCATAACATAACCAAACGGAACATAACAAAACGTAAACTAACTCAACATGTCGTGACGAGGCAACTATTACTGGCCTCCGCAGGGCCAAGCAGAATACGCTAGAGCATAGTAAATCGTAGCGTTCGACCGCATTGCAGAGCATACCACAGCAGTCAAAGGTATCCTGACCAAACATAACCTAACCTTATCTAGCCAAATCAAACACAACTGAAG
>NW_016930692.1:0-304 GCF_001483705.2 Eufriesea mexicana
AATGACATATAATCTGAATGGAAAAACCAATTTTATTGACATTTTCCTCTATTATCGTTGTGAGATAACTTTTTCGCATAAATGAGGAGGAAAGATACCATTTGCGCGCTATACCCGTTGCAGTGCTATAGAAACTGGCTGGAAAATACAATTTCATTGACATTCTCGTATAATATCGTAGTGAGGTAACATTCTTGCTTAAATAAGTAGGAAGGGATCTACTGTCGTGCTATTTCCATTGCAATGCTACAGAATCTGGCTGGAAAATTTAATTTCATTGACATTTTCGGCTAATATTGTGGTG
>NW_016930692.1:336-692 GCF_001483705.2 Eufriesea mexicana
TTCTGTTGGAGTGCTATAGCCATCGCAATGCTATAGAATCTGCATGGATAACTCAATTTTATTGACATTTACAAATAATATCGTGGTGAGCTAACTTTCTTGCATAAATAAGGTGGAAAGCTTCTATTGGCGTGCTATAGCCATTACAATGCTATAGAATCTGCATGGAAAATTCAATTTACCAATTTTATTGACATTTTCTCCCAATATCGTGGTGAGCTAACTTTCGTGCATCAATAAGGAGGAAAAACTCCGTTGGCGTGCTATATCCGTTGCAGTGCTATAGTATCTGAATGGAAAATATAATTATATAGACAGTTTCGACTAATATCGGGGTGAGCTAACATTCTTGCATA
>NW_016930693.1:0-200 GCF_001483705.2 Eufriesea mexicana
CAAGAATGGTAGCGCACCACCATATTATTCGAAAATGTCATTGAAATTGAATTTTCTGCCAAGATTCCATAGCATAGGAATGGTTATAGCTGACCAATATAATCTCTCAACCTTGTTTATGCAAGAAAGTTAGCTCACCACGATGTTAGTAGAAAATGACAATAAAATTGAATTTTCCAGTAAGATTCTATAGCATTGCA
>NW_016930693.1:279-567 GCF_001483705.2 Eufriesea mexicana
ACTGTCAATAAAATTGAATATTCCAGCCAGATTCTATGACATTGCAATCGCTATTGCACTCCAAAATGATCTTTCCTCCTAACTTGTGCAAGGAAGATATCTCACCACGATATTAGTAGAAAATGAAAATAAAATTGAATTTTCCAACAAGATTCTATAGCGTTGCAATGCCTGTAGCATGCCAACAGAATCTTTCCTCCTGTTTTATGGACAAAAGATAGCACTTCACGATATTAGTCGAAACTGTCAATAAAATAGAACTTTCCAGCCAGATTCCAGAGCATTGCA
>NW_016930694.1:0-661 GCF_001483705.2 Eufriesea mexicana
ACCAGTTCTAATACAATTAAGTATCCTAGCCTAAGGCAGGGCCTGCTAGGAGAAAGCCTTACTCATGATTCCACTAGCAGGCCCGGGACGAAACGCATCCCTTCCTTTTCCTGTCCTCCTTTTACCTGCTACCCTATCAATAGCAACGATGACCACGAGGATATCAACAGAGCAGCACCATAGGACACCTGCAACCCATCATATGGAATCAAAAGTCAGCTCAGAGCAATGAAGTCAGTTCGTAACAGGAGCTCCATTCGAGTACATGTAGTTAACTATTGTACTTATCACTAGAACTACCAACCCAGTCAAAATGACTGGTCCTAGAATTTTCCTTTTTGCAATCACCGACCACATACACCTGCTTTAAGAATAAAATTGGTATCAACTCATATTAACTCCTTGGCTACTGTGGGCGCCTATAGGCGCTTAGACATTTTGCGTTTGTGACATGGAGGGCGGTTTATAGGCGCTCGGCGTAGTTTAGCTTTCTGACACGGAGGGCGCTCGTTTTCACAAAACTGGCGCACATCGTAACTCAATTCCTGCCGTATGGTACGGCCGTTGCGTATCAAAATCTGCTGTTGTCAAGGCGTTGAGAAAGAACTGTAATCGATATATTCACCCATATTCATCGTATCGCTGAAATTACTATAATCTG
>NW_016930695.1:0-812 GCF_001483705.2 Eufriesea mexicana
ATTGATGTGTTATGGAATAAGGGCATCCGACGTTAAATTTTTCACTGGTATTTTAACCCCGAATGCTTCGCACCACCGATAGGCAGCGTTCTACTCCAAATGTATTGTTGGGACGTTATCGGTAATTGTTACAAATAAAAAGTAATACTCCTCAGTCAACAATACGCCTCAGGCCCATCAATTTTTCAATTATGTCGAAAAGGAAAAAGAATTATCTTTGTGAGGAAAATACAGACAGTGACGATGACAATTTTGATTTTCGCATCTATAATTTGGGTGAAGTGAATGAAGTAAATTTTGAAAGGATTAATAATGGGTGAAGTAAAAAGTTCTGAACGTTTTTCGTTAGATGGCTTTAGCGAGCCATATCTCACGATGAATACGTTGCATCTTGTCATTCTATACTGCGACTTAAAAACGACATAACGCTTTAAAAAAAGTTCTTTGACAATTTTGTGTTTAGTGAATCCAGTTAGTGTTACAGCGTTCCAAAGTAGAGGTTACAAAGGAGAAAATTCGATACATTCTTCAGTACCACTACGACCAAGGGGAAAAAGCGGAGCAGGCGGCCAAAAAAATTTGTGCTGTTTATGGACCCCCAATATAGTATCGAATGCAACAGCAAAGCGTTGGTTCCAACGCTTCCGTTCTGGTCATATGAACGTCGAAGATGCGACACACTCTGGTAGGCCAATCGTCGAAAATTTTGATAAAATCATGGAAATCGTCGAGTCAGACCGGCATGCGAGCACTTATTCCATTACCCAGGAACTGAAGATTAGCCAGAAAACCGTTTGGAACCATTTGCATAA
>NW_016930696.1:0-515 GCF_001483705.2 Eufriesea mexicana
GGCATTACGATTGCAATAGCACGCCAATAGAATATTTCCGCCTTATTTACGCAGGAAAAAAAGCTAACAACTATATTAGTCGAAAATGTAAATGAAATTGAATCTGCCAGGCACACTCTATACCACTGCAATGGTTATAGCCCGCCAAAAGTAACGCCAAAAGTATCTTTCCTCCTTATTTATGCGAGAAAAGTAGCGCACCACGATATTATTCGAATATGTCAATAAAATTGAATTTTCCGGCCAGATTCTAGAGAATTGCAGTGGTTATAGCATGCCAATAAAATCTTTCCTCCTTGTATATGCAAGAAAGTTAGCTAACCAAGATATCAGATGAAAATATCAATAAAATTGAATTTTCCAGAGGGACACTATACCATTGCAATGATTACAGCTTGCCAATATAATCTCTCCTCCTTGTTTATGCAAGAAAGATAGCTCACCACGATGTAAGCCGAAAATGTCAATAAAATTAAATTTTCCATCCAGAATCTGCAGCGCTGCAATGCCTATAG
>NW_016930697.1:0-342 GCF_001483705.2 Eufriesea mexicana
GGAGCATTTCTGCGCTATACTGTGTTCTGATATGTTCTGCTTGGCTCTGGGGTGGCCATCAATAGCGGGCGAGGCACGTTAGGTTGAGGTACATTAGGTATGTTTATGTTAAGTTTGGTTATGTTATGATATGATAGCTTCGACTTTTGCCCTACGCAATGCTATCCGGAGGATTCCTGCGCTCTACAGAGCTCTGCTATTTTCTGCTTGGCACAGGGGAGGCCAACAATAGTGGCCTCGTCTGGTTAGATTTAGTTAACCTACGTTTTGTTTGGTTACGTTGGGTCAGTCAGAGTTAGGATAACTCTGACATTTGTGCTGTTCGCTGCACTTTGGAGACTT
>NW_016930698.1:0-3032 GCF_001483705.2 Eufriesea mexicana
GAGTGTGCTCGGGATAGCTTTGACTTTCGTGCCATACACTGTTTTTCGGTGGATATCTGTGTCGTACTGTGCTCTGCTCTATTCTGCCTGGCTCATGGGACGCCGAAAGCAGTTGTCGCGGCACGTTACGTTGAGCCATGTTACGATCTGTTATGTTAGTTATTTTCAGGTTAGGTTAGGGTATATTCGACTTTTGTGCTATTCACTACAATGCGGCGGATTTTTGCTCTTTTCTGTGGTCCAATATCTTCTGCTTAGCTCTTGGGAGACCGGCAATAATGGTCTCGGCCTGTTAGGTCGAGACGCGGTATGTTTGGTTATATTATGTTAGGTTATGTTAACCTCGGCAGGTTCTCTCCCACTTTCGAGCTGTACACTCCTATTCGGAGGATTTCTGTGCTTTGCTGTGCTCCAGCATATTCTGCTTGGCTCTGGCGATGCCAGTAGTATTAGTCTCAGCACGTTAGTCTGAGTTAGGTTGCGTATCGTTATGTTACGTTTGGTTATGTTATGTTACTATAGATTTCACTTTTGTGCTGTACATGGCTATTCGGTTGATTTCAGTGCTCTACGATGCTCTACAATACTCTGTTCGAATCTCTGGAGTCCAGCAGTTGTGGTCGCCGCACGCTGGGTTGAGATAGGTTACTTTTTGTAAGGTTGGATTACGAAATGTTTGGTTAGGATGGCTTCAACTTTTGCGTTATACACGAATTTACGGCGGATTTCCGCGCCCAGCAGCACTCTAATATTTTTTGCGTGGCTATGGGGGACAGCAATAGAGGTCTCGTCTAGATAGGTTTAGTTATGCCACGATTGGTTGGGTTAGGTTAGGTCAGTTTAGGCTACGATAAATTTGCTTTTTGTGCTGGACACTGCAGTTCTTGCGCGTTCTACGCTCTACGTTGCTCTGTTATACTCTGCTCGACACTGGGCAGGCCAGTAAAAGCGGTCTCGGCCCTTTGGTTGAGTTGGTCTACATTTGGTTAGCCTATGTTCGTTTGGATTAGGTCTGCATTGCTTTGACTTTCGTGGTATAGAATGCTGTTCGGTGGACTTCTGCGCTCTGCTGTGCTCTAGTACGTTCTGCTTGGCTCTGGTGAGGCAAGCAATAGTGGCGGCGGCACGCTCGGTTTAGCTCGGTTACGTTCGCTACTGTTACGTTTCGATAGGTTAGGATATGTTACCTTTGACTTTCGTACTGCATACTGCCTTTCGGTGGATTTATTCGCTCTACTGTGCCATAATGTGCTCTGGTTGGCTTTGGGGATGACAGCAGTGGTGGTCGCGTCACGATAAGTTGAGTTACATTATGTTTGGTTACGTTAGGGTGTATAGCGTTTGGTTTGGGTAGCTTTGACTTTTGTGTGACACGCTACTATTCTATGGACTCCAGCGCGCTCCTGTGCGCTTACACCCTACGCTTGTCTCTGTGGTCGCAAGGAGTAGTACTTTCGGCGCGATAGGCTGTGTTATGTCACGTCTGGTTATGTCAGGTTTTACTACGTCTGGCATAGATTTCATCGACTTTCGCGCTATACACTGCATTTCGGATGATTTCAGCGCCCATAGCTGCTCTCCTATACCCTGATTTTCTCTCGTGAAGCCAGTAATAGCGGTCTCGGCAAATTAGTTTCAGCTACGCTACGTTTCGGTAGGCTATGTTATTCAGTGTCAGGGTTCGATATCTGCGGCTCACGTGGCATACAGCGTCGTTCGGCAGATTTCTGCGGTCCACTGCGCTCTAATATATTTTGCTTGGCTCTGGGGAGGCAAGTAATAATGTTCTCGGCACGTTAGGTTGATTAAGGCTACGTTTGGTTATGTTACGTTCGGTTAGGTTAGACCGGGCAGCTTTGACTTTCGTGCTGTACAATGTTATTCATTGCATCTCTGCGCTCTACTGTGATCTAATATGTTCGGCTTTGCTCTGGTGTGGCTCAAAACAGCCGCCGCGGAGCGAAGTGTAGAGTTATGTTCCGTTTGGTTAGGTTAGGTTTGTTTGGGTTAGGATAGGATATTTTTGACTCTTGTGCTGTACAATAAAGTGCGGTGGATTTCTGCACTCTACTGTGCTCTAGTATGCTATTCTTGGGCCTGGGGAGGCCAGTAATTGTGGTCCAGACCAGATAGGTTGAGATAGGGTACGCTTGGTTAGGTTACGTTTATTATGGTTAGGTTCGGATGGCTTGGACCTTTCTGCCATACACTGCGATTCTATGGATTTCTGCACTCTGCTGTGCTCTTATACGTTCAGCTTGGCTCTGGGAGGGACAGAAATCGTGGTATCCTCGCGGAACTCTGAGTTAGGCTACGTTTGGCTCGGTTAGGTTAGCTCATGCTAGCTTAGGATATCTTTGCCTTTCGTGCTTTGCCCTCCAATGAGCCGGTTTTCTCACTCCTACCGTGCTCTAGCATGTTATGCTTGGCTCTATGCTGGTCAGCAATAGTGGTCGAGGTACGTAAGGTTGAGTCATGGTACGTTTGATTAGGTCAGGCTGGGGTAACCTTGACTATTGTGCTACACGCTGCTATTCGGCGGACTTCTATGCACTACTCAGATCAAGCATGCTCTCCGTTGCACTGGGGAGGCCCTAAATAGTGGCCGCGGCGCGTTAGGTTGCGTTACTTTACGTTTGGTTCGGTTAGGTCTGGCTAGGTTTGGTCAGGATATCTCTGACTTTTGTGCTATTTACTGCAATGCGTTCGATTTCTACGCCTAAACGTTCGCAAGTATATTCTACACGTCTCTGCGGAGGCCCGAAATAGTGGTCCCGGCATGTTAGCATGAGTTAGGTTACGTTTTGTTATGTTACGATTTGTTATGTTAGGACAGGGTAGATCTAACTCTTCTTCTATACACTGCTATTCGGTGGATTTCACGGATTTCTGCGCTGCACCCTAGTCTAATATGCTCGCCTTGTCCCTGTGGAGGTCAGCAATAGTAGTCTAGTCCTGTTAGGTTGAATTAAGTTACGTTTGGGTACGTTGCGTTTGGCTAGGATAGGATAGGCTACATCGACTTTTGTGCT
>NW_016930699.1:0-948 GCF_001483705.2 Eufriesea mexicana
CCAAACTTAGCCCATAATAACCTAATCAAACGTAGCGTAAGTCAACATAACGTACGGCGACCCATATTTCTGGCCTCCACAGAGCCAAGCAGAATATAGTGGAGCACACGCGAGCGCAGGGAACCCAGAATAGCAGTGTATAGCACGAAAGTCAAAGATAACCTGACCGAGCTTGGCATTACATAACCAAACAAAACGTAGCGAATATCAACCTAACGTTCCGAGGCCACTATTGCTGGACACACCTGTGCCAAGCAGAGCACATTGGAGCATACCGTAGCGCAGGAACCCGCCGAAGAGTGGTGTAAAGCACAAAAGCCAAAAATCCCAACCTTGCCAAACGTAACCTAACCAAGCGTAAACTAACTCAACCTAACGCGCCGAGGATACTGTTGCTGGCCTCCACAGGTCCAAACAGAAAGTATTATGGAACGGTGGATCGCAGAGATCCACCGCATCGCAGTGAACAGCACAAAGGCTGAAGGTGTCGTAACATAACATGACTTATCTTAGCCTAACCGAACGTAGCGTAGCGGAACAGAGCGTGCTGCGAACACCGCTGCCGTTCTTCACAAAGCCAAGCAGAGCACAGTAGAGCAGAGTAGATCACAAGAACCCGCCGGAAAACAGTGTATAGCGCTAAAGTCGAGGCCACCCGAACCAAACATAATCTGACGCAGCATAATCAAACGTAACCTAACAAAACATAACGTGCCGCGAACATTTCTGTCCTCCCCAGGGCCAAACTGTATTTGGTTTTGCAGAGTAGATCACAGAAATTCACCGAATAGCAGTGTATAGCTCTAATGTCGACGGTATTCGAACATATCCTGACCTAACTTAACCTAGCCGAACGTAGCATAGCAAAACATAGCATGCCGCAGCAACTGCTCCTGGCCTATCATGTTCCAAGCAGATTGTAGCAGAGCACAGTAGATCACATGAGTC
>NW_016930700.1:0-495 GCF_001483705.2 Eufriesea mexicana
AACTGTGTATAGCTTGAGAGTCAAAGCTACACTCACCAAACAAAGCCCAACCTGACCTAACCAAACGTAACCTAGCTCAACCTAACCGCACGTAACATAACTCAGCCAAACAGCCCAGAGACAAGCAGATGCAAGTTGTGCAGTGCAAGACGCAGAAATCTACCGAGTGGCGGTGTATAGCGCAAAGGCAAAGCCATACCTACAAAACTTAGCCAAACCAGATCTAACCAAACGTAACCTAACACAACAAATGTGCCAGGACCATCATTGGTGGCCACTCGACAGACAAGCAGAGGCTTGTAGGGCAATGCAGAGAGCAGATATCGACCGATTGGCAGTGTAGTAGCACAGAAGTCACTGCTACCATAACAAAACCTAACCAAAGCTAGCCAGGCCAAACGTAACCTATCTCAAACAAACGCGTCGAGACCGCTATTGCTGGCATTCCCAGAGCCATGCGGAACATATTAGGCCGCAGTGGAGCGCAGAAATCGA
>NW_016930701.1:0-484 GCF_001483705.2 Eufriesea mexicana
TTGGATTTCAGCTCTCTATTGTGTTCTAATGCTTCATACTTCGCTCTGGGAATTCCAGAAGTAATGGCCGCGCCTCGATACGCTGTCTTATGTTACGTTTGGTTAGGGTTTAGGTTGTTTGAGTTGGGGTAGGATGTCACTGTCTTTCGTGCTACGCACTGCACCTCTATGGACCTCGACACTCTACTCTCGCCTAATGCGCCCTGCTTGGCGATGTGGAGTTCAGCAATAGTTGGCTAGACACGTTAGGTTGGAACTAGATACGTTAGGTTAAGTTAGATGTGGTCAGGATATGTTAGGATATCCGTCGCTTTCCGCTTTACACTCCAATGCGGCGGACTTCTGCTTTCTACTGTGCTCCAGTAAATTCTGCTTGGCCCTGGAAAATGCCAGCAATAGTGGTCTCGGCTCGCCAGGTAGAGTCGTGCTGCGTTTGGTTATGTTACGTTTGGTTACACTCAGAGAGGATGGCTTTGACTTTTGT
>NW_016930702.1:0-953 GCF_001483705.2 Eufriesea mexicana
ATACTACGCTCGACACTGTGGAGCGAGCAGTGGTGGTCAATTCACGTTAGTTTGAGTTAGGTCACGTTTGGTTTGATTAGCTTAGGCTAAGTTTTGTGGGATAGCTTTTTCTTTCGTATTATACACTATTATGTGGCGGATTCCTGTGTTCTACTGTGCTCCACTACATTGTGCTTGCTTTGGGGCGCCAGCAGCTGCGGTCGCGGCACGATGTGATGTGGTATACTACGTTCCGTTAGGTTAGTCTTGGCCAAGTTATGATAGGATATCTTCCACTTTTGCGCCATTCACTGCAATGGGGTGGCTTTCTGCTCTCTTCTGTGCCCTAATACAATCTGCTTCCCTCTGTGGAGGCCAGCAATAGTTGTCCAGTCAAGTTAGCTTGAGTCATATTACGTTCGGCTAGGTTAAGGATGGCTGCTTCGTCTTTTGTGACTTTCACTGCTATTCGGTGGATTTCTGTGTTCTATTGTGCTCTAATATGCTCTGATTGGCTCCGGAGAGGCCAGCAATATTGGTCTCGTAACTTTATGTTGAGTTAAACTACGTTCGGATAGGTTAAGCTAGGACAAGTTTGGTCAGGGTATGTTTGATTTTTGTGCGGTACACATCAATGCCACGGATTCCTGCGCTCTGTTTTGCTCTTGTATATTCTGCTTGGCCTTGTGGAGCCCAGCAATATTGGTCTCGGCACCTTAGGCTGAGTTAGGTTACGTTCGGGTAGTTTAGGTTAGGTAAAGTTCGGTAGGGTAGCTTTGATTTTCGCGCTGTAAACTGTTGTTCAGTTGATTTCTGGGCTCGTCTGTGCTCCACTATATTTTGCTTGTCCCTGGGGAGGCCAGCAGCAGTAGTGGTCGCGGTACGTTAGTTTCAGTCATGTTACGTTTGGCTATGTTAAGATTGGGTATGTGAGGATAGGATGTGTTTGTCTTTTGTGCTATACTCTGCTATTA
>NW_016930703.1:0-602 GCF_001483705.2 Eufriesea mexicana
TGCGCCCCCATGCATCCAACACGGGGAGCACAGCCTCGATCGCCAGGTGCCGCCGACTACTCGACTTCTTCAGCCAAGCTCGCTAGGCGGTCATCAAGGACTCTCGAACCATTCGCCTCAACGAAACGGACCCTTCTTCAGGAGCAACGCCGCCGCCAGCGTGTAGAAGACCGTAGATAGGGGCCTACCCCACAGCTGGCAGTTCGAATGGCGGGACACCCGCCAGGACCATCGCCGCCTCGTGGGATATCGTGCGGTAACCGCGCTCGACTGGCGACCAGGTCGCTCGCCCAGATCGGAGCCGCAGCAAAGTGCCACCGAGCGAACGACTCCCGTGTAGAGGCGGCGCACCCTCACGTCTGGCCCTCCCAGGTTCTATAGCAGGCGACACAGCGCCCCGGCCATACCTTCCAGGCGTGGTTCCAGCGCGAGAATATGTTCGTCGAACTTCCAGTGGCTATCGAGGGGGAGACCGAGGTATTTCATCCGGACCCGTACCTCGACCACGACGTTCCCCACGCGCATCAGGAACTTGGGCAGCTTCCCGTGGTGCCGATGGCAAAACCACACTGCCTCGGTCTTCTCGGGGGAGATACACAGCC
>NW_016930704.1:0-625 GCF_001483705.2 Eufriesea mexicana
TCAATTTTATTGACATTTTCGGCTAATATCGTGGTGGGCTATTTTTCTTTCATAAATCAGGGGAATGGGTTCAATTGGCGTGCTGCAGTCGTCGCTGTGCTATAGAATACGGCTGGAAAATTCAATTTTATTGACATTTTCGATTAATATCGTGGTGAGCCACCTTTCTTGCATAAATAAGAAGGAATAATTCTATTGGCGTGCTATAACCATTGCAGTGTTACTGAATGTGGTTGGAAAATACAAATTTATTAACATTTTCGACTAATATCATGGTGAGCTATTTTTCTTTCATATATAAGGAGGAAGGATTCAATTGGCGTGCTATTCAATTGGCGTGCTATGGCCGTCGCAATGCTATAGAATATGGATGGAAAATTCAATTTTGTTTACATTTTCGACTAACATCGTGGTGAGCTATCTTTATTGCATAAAAAAGGAGGAAAGATACTATTTGCAAGCTGTAGCCGTTGCAATGCTTTAGAATCTGGCTGAAAAACTCAATTATATTTTCAATTCCGGCTAGTTTTGTTTTGAGCTAACTTTTTTGCATAAATAAGGAGGAAGGATAATATTGCAGTGCTATAGCCATTGCATTGATATAGAATGTGCTTGGGAAATTCAA
>NW_016930705.1:0-488 GCF_001483705.2 Eufriesea mexicana
AGACCTATCCAAACCTTGGCAAACCAAGCGTAACGTAACTCAATCTAGCCCGCCGAGAACAACGTTGTAGGCCTCGCCAGACCAGAGCAGAAAAAACTAGAGCACACTAGAGCGCAGAAATTCAACGTATAGCAGCGTATACCACGAAAGTCATATCTATCCAAACCTCACCCAAACTAACGTAACGTAGCCAAACGTATCCTAACTCAAACGAACGGGCCGAGACAACTATTACTGGCATCCCCAGAGTCGAGCACAGTATACCAGAACAACTTAGAGCGTAAAAATACGCCGAAAAGCAGTGTATAGCACAAGAGCCAGAGCAAACCTATCCTACCCTATCCAAAACGTAGTATAAACAAACGCAACTTATCCCATCCAAACGTGCTAAGACCACAATTGCCCGTACCCCAGAGCCATAAGCAGAATATACTACAGCGCAGTAGAGCGCAAAAAGCCACCAAACAGCAGTATATAGCACAAAAGTC
>NW_016930706.1:0-716 GCF_001483705.2 Eufriesea mexicana
ATATCTTTGACCTTTCTGGCATACACTGCTATTCGGTGCATTTCCGCGCTGTACATTATTCCATGAAGTAGTGGCCGTGGCTAGTTTGTTTGAGCCATGTTATGATTGGTTAAGTTAGGTTTGGCAATATTTGCCTGGGACAGCTCTGACATTCATGCCATATAGCTTCATTCGGCGGATTTCTGTGATCTACTCAGCTCTACAACATTCTGCTTGACCCTGGGGATGCCAGGAGCAGTGTTCGCGGCACGCTACGTTGAGTTGTGCCGCGTTGGATAAGGTAAAGTTAGGTAAGGTTAGGTTAGGATATCTGCGGCTTTTGTGTTATTCACTGCAATGCGGTTGATTCATGATCTCTACTGTGCTAAATTACATTCCGCTTGTCTCTGTGGAGGAAAGAAGTTGTGGTCTCGTCGTGTTCTTTATATTCAGATTACGTTTATATTTGTATTGTTACGCTTGGCTAGCTTAGGACACGTTACTCTATCTTTTGCTATGTAAACTGCTATTCGTGGTATTTCTGCGCTCTAGTGTGCTCTTATATGATTTGCTTGGCCCCAAGGAGGCCATTAATAGAGTTGGCGGCATGTTATATTGAGTTACACTACGTTTGGGTAGGTAAGATTATGTGAGTTTAGGTTAGGATATCTTCTACTTTTGTGCTTTGCACTGCCATGCGCTGTATTCTGCGCTCTACTGTGCTCTAGTATATTCTG
>NW_016930707.1:0-6856 GCF_001483705.2 Eufriesea mexicana
GGAATGGTTTTCGTTACGACCGCTTATGTTACGTTTGGTTAGGTTAGGATAGGATAGCTTTGACTTTTGTGATATACACCGCTATTCGGTGGGTTTCTGTGCTTTATCGCGATCTAATATTCCATGCCTTGATCTGGAAGTCCCAGAAAGAGCGGCCGCGGGTCGTTAGTTTGCATTATGTCATGTTTGGTTATGTTAGGTTTGTTTGGGTTATTGTGGAACACCCTTGACTTTCGTGCTATACACTTCCAATATATGGACCTTTGCGACATACTCCAGTATACTATGCTTAGATCTCCCGTGGCAAGGAGTGGCGGTCACCGCACGCTGGGTTTAGCTAGGATACGCATGGCTTGGCTGGGTTAGGTTAGGTTCGGCTGGGATCGCTTTGGCTCTTGTGCTATAAACTGCCATGCGGGCGATATCTGTGCTCTGCATTGCTCTACTAGCATCTACTTTCCTGTGGGGAGGCTAGCAACATAGGTCGTGGCCGGTTCGTTTGAGTTAAGTCACGCTTGGTAAGCTCATGTTAAGCTAAGTTTAGTCAGCGCGGCTTTGACCTTTTTACTATACACTGCTATACGGCCGATATATGCGCTCTGCATTGCTGTATAAACTTCTCCTTGCCTCTGGGGTGGTCAGCAATAGTGGGCGTGACATCTCAGGTTTACTTAGGTTGCGTTGGGTTACGTAGGGTTTGGACGTGATTGGCAAATCCACTGCTGTTCGGTGGATTTCTGCGCCCGGCTGTGCTCTGGAATATTCTGCTTGGCTACGGGGATGCTAGAAGTATTTGTCTCGTCATGTTAGTCTGAGATGTTTCGCTAGGTCCCGTTTGGTTAGGTTAGGATAGGATGGCTTAGACTTCTGTGCTATACACTGCTTTCCGGTGGATTTCTGCGCTCCACTGTGTCCTAGTATGCTGTGCTTGGAACTGGGCATGCCAGCAGATGTGGTCTCAGCACGGTCGGTTGAGTTAAGCTTCGTTTGGCTAGGTTTGGTTTTGTCAGTTTAAGTTAGAGTTTCTTTGACCTTTGTGCCTTGAACTTGAGTGCGGTGGGTTTCTGCGCTCTCCTGTGCTCTAGTATGTAGTGCTTCCTTCTGGGGAGGTCAGCAATAGTGGTTCAGGCACGATACGTTTAGTTAGGTTACGTTTGGCTGTGTCACGTTCGGTTAGGTTAGGACAGGATAGCTTTGACTTTTGTGCTGAACACTGCAATTCAGTGGATTTCTGCGCTCTACATTACCCTACTGAACTATGCTCGACTCTCGGGAGGCCAACAGTAGTTGTCGCCGCACGTTAGGTTGAGTTATATTAGGTTTGGCTATGTTTGGTTACGTTGCGCTCGGTTAGGGTAGCTTTGACTTCTGTGCTACATACTGCAATTCTATGGGCTTCTGCGCTCTTCTGTGCACTGTCACACTCTGCCTGTCTCTGTGGACTCCAAGAATAGCGCTCTCGGCACGTTAGGTTTAATTAGGTTACGCTTTGGTAGGTTATGCTTGATAAGGATTGGTTAGGATAGCTTTGACTCTTGTGATAAACACTGCCATTCTGACGACTGCGACGTTCTACACAGCTCAGCTATGCTGAGCTTAGCTATCGTGAGGCCAGCAATAGCGGTCGTGGCACGTCAAGATCCGTTCCGTTACGACCGCTTATGCTACGCTTGCTTAGGTTAGGATAGGATAGCCTTGGCTCTTGTGCCGTACACTGCTGTTTGGTGGATATCTGCGCAATACTGCGGTCTAATATTCCCTGCCTTGATCTGGGAATGGCAGAAATAGTGGCCGCGGCGAGTTAGTCCGTGTATGGTTATGTATGGTTAGGTTAGGTTTGTTCTGGTTTGGTTACGATGTCATTAACCTTCATGTCATGTCCTGCAATTCTATGGACCTCTGGGCTCTACTCTCCTCTAATATGCTCTGCCTGGCGCTGGGGAGTCCGGCAATAGTTCTCTCGGCACGTAAGGTTGAATTATGTTACGCTTGGTATGGTTAAGTGGGGATAGCTTCGACCTTCGTCATATACACTGCAAGTCGGTGGATTTCAGCGCTCTACTGACCTCTAATGTGCTCTGCATCGCGCTGTGGATGCCAGGAGATGTGGTTTCGGCACGTTAGGTTGAGTTAAGCTACGTCCGGTTACGTTACGTTTGGCTATGTTTGGATAGAATAGCTTAGACTATTCTGCAATGCACTTCGATTCTATGTTCCTCTGCCATCTACTATCCTATGATACGTTATACTTGGCTCTGTGGTGGCAGCAACAGCGGTCTCGGCGCGTTAGGATGATTTCGGTTACGTTTCGTTACGTTACGTTTGGTTAGGTTAGGGTGGGATGGCTCTGACTTTTGTGCTATACACTGCTGTACAGTGGACATCTGCGCTCTACTGTGCCCTAATATATTCTGCTTGGCTCTGGTGAGTCCAGCAATAGTGATCTCGGCATGCTAGGTTTAGTTACGATGCGCTTGGCTTGGCAATGATAGGATAGCTTAGGTTAGCATACCCTTTACCTATTTCTATACGCTGATGTTCGGGAGATTTCAGCGTACTGCGTTGCTCTGCTCTACTCCGCTTAGCTCTCGCGGGGCCAGAAATAGCGGTCATGTCACGTCAGGTTGGGTTACGCTACGTCCGCTTGTGTCACGTTTGGTTAGGTTAGGATAGGACTGCTTCGGCTTTCGCGTTATGCGCTGCTATTCGGTGCATTTCAGCGTTCTACATTGCTCTGCTACACTTTGCTAAGCTCTCGCGGGGCCAGCAATATCTTTCGTGACACGTCAGGTTGTTTTACATTGCGCATGCTGTGTAACGTTCGGCTAGGTTAGGATAGGAAAACTTTGACTTTTGTGCTATACAGTACTATGCGGTCGATTCCTGCGCTATCCATTGCTCTGCCATACTCTGCTGGTCTCCGGGGAGGCCAGCAATATCGGTCGTGGCATGGCATGTTGAGTTAGGTTACGTTCAATTAGGTTAGGTTAGGTTACGTTTGATTAGGGCGGCTCGGACTTTCGTGCCATACACTGCTATTCGGAGGACCTCTGCGCTCTACTGTGCTCTGGTATATACTGCTTCGCTCTCGGGAGGCCAGCAGTAGTGTTCTCGACACGGTAGGCATAGCTATGTTGCGTTCGGTTATGTTATGTTTGGTATATTTCGGACAGAATAGCTTTGTCTTTCGTAGTATACACTGCTATTCGTTGAATTTCTACGCTCTGTTGTCCTCTACTACACTCTACTCTACTTTGGGGAGGCCAGGAATTGTTGTTGCGGCACGTTGTGTTCGATTATCTTAGGTTCGTTTGTGTAAAGTTCTGCTAGGTTAGGGTGGGGTAACTTTCGCTTTAGTAATATATACTGCTATTCGACGAACTTCAGCGCTATACTGTGCTCTAATTCGCTCTGTTCGGCTCTGCGGGGCCCAGCAATAGCAGTCCCGGCACGTTAGATCGAGATTGGTTACGTGCGGTTAATTTACGTTTGTTTGGGTTAGGTCTGAACAGCTTTGACTTACTTGGCATAGGCTGCTACTCGGTGGATATCTGAGCTCTACTGTGCTCTACTATGCTCTGGTCGACCCTGGGGCGGCCAGCAATAGTGCCCGAGGCAAGAAAGGTTTAGTGAGGTTACGATCGGTCAGGTTATGTTAGTTTAGATTAGGGGTGGGTATATCTGACCTTTGTGCCTCACACTGTTATTCGGAGGTCTTCTGCCCTCTACTGTACTCCTGTATGATCTGCACGGCTCCGAGGATACCAGAAATGGTGGCCTCGGCACGTTAGATTGCGTTATGCTACGTTTGACTTCGTTATGTTTGCTTTGGTTAAGGTAGGATAGTTGCGACTTTTCTGCGGTACACTGGGAATCTATGAGTTTCTGCTCTCTACTCTACTGCAATATGTCTGCCTGAGTCTGTGGACGCCAGCAGTTGTGGTCGTTGCACGTTAGGTTGAATTTGGTTACGCTTTGGTTTGTTATGATTGGTTAGATAAGGGCAGCATCGCTTTGACCTTTGTGTTATACACTGTCGTTAGACGGATAACTGCACCCTTACGTGCTCTAGTATGTTCAGCTAGACTCCCAGAATGACAGCAAGAGTGGTATCGGCATATTATGCTGAGTTAGACGACGTTTGGTTAGGTTAGGTTGGGGCAACTTAGGTCAGGGTATCATCGACTTCTGTGCTTTGCACTGAAGTGCGGCTGATATCTGCTCCCTACTGTGCTCTGGTATATTCTGAGTTGCACTGAGGAGGTCAGCAATACTGTTCTAGGCATGCTTGATTGAGTTAGGTTACGTTTGGTTGTGTTATGTTTGATTGGTTTAGGCTACGATGGCTTTGAATTTTGTGCTATAATAGGCTATACGGTGGATTTCTGCTCTCAGCTGTGACCTAGTGAGGTCTGCTTTGCTCTGACGCGGCCAGAAATTGTGGCCGCCGCACGTTATGTTCAGTCAGATTACGTTTGGTTGTCCTAGGCTTTGATGTGTTAGATTAGGATATATTTGGCTTCTGTGCTGTACACTGCTATTGGGACTGTTCCAGCGTTCTACATTGCGCTACTATTCTCTGGCCGACTCTGGAGAAGCCAGAAACAGTGGTCGTGGCACGAAAGGTTGGGTTAGGCTACGATTGGTTGGGTGAAGCTTGTGTTTGTTAGGTTAGGATAGCTTTCGCTTTCGTGGTATACATTGCTTTTCTGTGGAATTCTGCGCTCGACTGTGCTCTACCGTATTTTGCTTGGCCCTGTGGCGCCCACAAATAATGCTCGCGTCTTGTTATATATATGCATCGCTTGGTTAGGCTACAGTTGTTTCGGTTATTTTTGTATAGCCCTGACTTTTCTGCTATACACTGCTATTCTATGGATTTCTGCTCTCTACACTCCTCTGACTTGTGCTGTTTGTCTCCTAGCAGGCCAGTAATAGTCGTCGAGCCTCGTTAGGTTGAGTTACATTGCGTTTGGTTACGTTACGATTGGTTACGTAAGACGGGGCTAGTTACGACTTTTGTGCATTACACTGCACTGCAGCGAATTTCTGCGCTCTACTGTGCTCTAGTATATTCTGGTTGGCTCTGTGGAAGTCAGGAATACTGGTCGCGGCACGTTAGGTTTAGTTAGTCTACGCGTGGTTATGCTAGGTTAGGTTGTGCTGGTTCAGGATAGCTTTGACTTTTGTGCCCAACATTGATAATTTATGTACATCTGCCCTCCACTCTACCCTGTCATACGCCGCTTGTTCCTGGGGACGAGAGCAATAGCCATCGCTATTGTTTTACGTAACATAACTCAATTCAACGTGCGAGACCACTGTTGCTGGCATAGCCAGAGCCAAGCAGAATATAGTAGGGCAAAGCAGAACGCAGATATACACCGCAGAACAGTGTATGGAGCAAGGGTCACACCTATCCTAACCGAAGTAAACCTAACCTGACCGATCAGTACATACCTCAGACCTGCCGGCAGTGAACACTGTTACTGGCAACCCCGGGGCCAAGCAGAATATAGTAGAGCAAAGTGGAACACCGAAATCCATCGAATAGCAGTGTATAGCACGAAAGTGGGAGCTATCCTTACCGAACTTAACCTAACCTACACCAACCGAACGTAACATGTCACAAAATAATGTGCCGAGACCTCTATTGCTGGCCTCCACAGAGCCAAGCAGAAGATATTAGAGCACAGTAGTGAATTGAAATCCACCGAATAGCAGAGTATAGCGCAAACGTCGAAGCTATCCTATCCTAATATAGCCAAACGCATCGTATCCAAGCGTAGACATGCACAACGTTGAGTGCCGGGCCACAATTGCTGCCCCCCCCCCCAGATCCAAGCAGGGAATATAACAGCACAGTAGAGCGCAGGAACCCACCGAATAGTAGAGTACAGCTCAATAGTCGAAACCACACCATACTAACATGGCCAAACGTAACATAACTCAAACTTAACGTGCCGGGCCACAATTGCTGCCCCCACCCCCCAGATCCAAGCAGGAAATATAACAGCACAGTAGAGCGCAGGAACCCACCGAATAGTAGAGTACAGCTCAATAGTCGAAACCACACCATACTAACATGACCAAACGTAACATAACTCAAATTTAAGTGATATCTCTTGCTGCGCCCCCCCACCCCCGAAGGTAAGCAGAACATATTAGAGGAGAGAGGATCGCGGAAATCCATATAATCTTAGTGTATAGTACAGAAGTCAAGGCTACCCTTTCCTAACCTAACCAAACGTAACATAAACGTACATGGAATAACACAACAGAACGTGCCAAGAACACTATTGCTGCCGTCACCAAAGTGAAGCTAAATATACAGGAGCACAGTAGAGTGCAGATATACGCCGCAATGCAGTGCATAGCACAGAAGCCAAATAAATCCAAACCATTCATGGCCCTGCCTAACAAAACCAAGCGTAGCATAACAGAGCAAAACGCGCCAAGGCCATATTTTTGGCCTCCACAGAGCCAAGTGGAACATACTGGAGCACAGTAGAGCGCAGAAGTCCACCGGACAGCAGTGTATAGCACAAAAGTCGAAGCTACCCTATCCTAACCTAGTCAAACGTAACATAAACAAACGCAAACTAACTCTGCATAACTTGCCGAGACCACTATTGCTGCTCTCCCCGGGGCTATGCAGAACATACTAGAGGAGAGTAGAGCGCATAAATCCACCGGACAGCAGTGTACAGTGCGAAAGTCAATGCTAACCTGTCCTGACCTGAGCAAACGTAACGTAACCATAGGTAGCGTGAGAAATGCTGACGTGCCGAGGCCACTACTGCTGCCTTTCCAGTGACAAGTAGAACATATGAGTGGAGGGTAGAAGGCAGAAATC
>NW_016930708.1:0-512 GCF_001483705.2 Eufriesea mexicana
TGTCAATAAAATTGAATTTTCCACGAAGATACAATTGCATTGCAATGCCTACAGCACGCCAATACAATGTTTCCTCCTTATTTTTGCGAGAAAGATAACTCACCACGATATTAGTCGAAAATGTCAATGTAATTGAATTTTCCAGCCAGAGTCTGCAGCATTGCAATGGCTATAGCACTCCGAACGGATCTGTTCTCCTTACCGATGCAACGAAGTTAGCTCACCACGAAATTAGACGAAAATGTCAATAAAATTGAATTTTCCACGACGATTCTATAGCAATGCAATGTTTATAGCACGCCAGTAGAATCTCTCCTCCTTATTTATGCAAGAAAGTTAACTCACCACGATTATACCCGAAAATGTGAATCGAAACGGTTAATGTTATTGAACTTTCCAGCAGGATTCTATAGCATTGCAAAGCCTATAGCCAATAGAATCTTTTCCCATTATTAATGCGAGAAAGATAACTCACCACGATATTAGCCCAAAATGTCAATAAAATTGAATTT
>NW_016930709.1:0-15321 GCF_001483705.2 Eufriesea mexicana
CACTCTCCTATCCTCACCAATCGTAACATAACCAAACGTGGCCTAACACAACATTTCGTGGCATGACCACTTTTGCTGGCCTCCCTAGAGCCGAACAGGGTATAGTAGACCACAGTAGAGCGGAAAGGTCATCCAATAGCAATGTATAGCACAAAAGTCAAAGGTACTCTCTCCTAACCAGACCGAACTTGACCTAACCCAACTTAGATAAGCTGAACCTAACGTGCCGTCAACACAATTGCTGGCTTCCACAGAGAAAAGCAGAATATGATGGAGGACAGTAAAGCGCAGAAGCCCTTAGAATATCAGTGTTGAGCACATATGTCAGAATTATCCTAATCAAACTCAACCTAACCGAATACAAGCAAACGATATCTAGCTCCACGTAACGTGCCGCGACCAGTAATGCTGGCCTCCACAGAGCCAAGCAGAGCATGATAGAGGAGCGCATGCAAGCAGATTACGTTCGAGCACCCTAGTCCGCAGGGAGCCACCAAATCTTTGCCTTTTGAGCTGTACACTGCTATTCGGAATATTCCAGCGTTCTACATTTCTCTGCTGTACGCTGGTTATGCCTCGAGAGGCCAGCAATAGCTGCCGTGTCACGTCAGGTGGCGTTACGGTGCGTCCGCTTATGCTACGTATGGTTAGTTTAGGATAGGAAAGCTTTCTCTTTTGTGCCGTACGCTGCTATACGATGGATTTCTGCGCTCTAGTGTGCTCTAATATGCTCTAATTGGCGCTGGGTAGGCCAGCAATTTTGGTCTCGGCACGTTATGTTGAGTCAGACTACGTTCGGTTATATAATGTTAGGTCTGGTTAGGCCAGAATGTCTTCCAATTTTGTGCATTACACTGCATTGCGGCGGGTTTCGGCGCTCTACTGTGCCCTAGTAGATTCTGGTTGGCTCTGCCGAGTTCAGCAATAGTGGTCTAGGCACGCTAGGTGGAGTTATGTTACGTGTGGATATTTAATGTTAGGTTATGATGAGACATGACAGCTTTCACTTTTGTGCTATACACTGCTGTTCGCTGGATTACTGCGCTCTACTGCGACCTAATATGCTCTGCTATGCTCTGGGGAGGGCAGAAACGGTGTTCGCGACATGTCAGGATGCGTTACATTACGTTTGGTTAAAGTAGGTTATGTCGGGTTAGGATAGGATATACTTGACATCTGTGCCAACACAGCTATTCTACGAATTTCTAGGCTCTACTGTTCTCTAGTGTATTCTGCTTGGCTCTTGGGCTTCCTGTAATAGAGGTCTCGGCACTTCAAGTTATGATAAGCTACGTTTGGTTTTTATACGTTTGGATAAGTTAGGAGAGTGCAGCTTCGACTTTTGCGCTATACACTGCTATTAGTCGGATTCCTGTGATCTACTGTGCTCTTATACGCTCTGCTTGGCTATGGGGAGACCAGCAACAGATGTCTCGGCACGATAGGTAGAGTTATGTTACGTTCGTTTAGGTTACAATTGGGTAATTTGGGAGAGGATAGCTTTGACCTTTGTGCTATGCATGACCATTCGGCGGATTTTTGCAATCTAATGTGCTCTAATATGATCAGCCCGGTTCTGAGAAAGAAAGCAATAGTGGTATCAGCGCGTTATGTTGTGTCAGGCTACGTATTGTTGGGTTGGGTTAGGCCAGCTTGTGTTAGAGTATCTTTGTCATTTGTGCTTTAGACTGCAGTGCGGCGCATTTCTGAGCTCTAGTGTGCTCTGGTGTATTCTGATTGGATCTGTGGAGGTCAGCTATAGTGGTGTGGGCGCGTTAAATTGGGTTATGTTACGTTTGGTTATGTTATGCTTGGTTTGGTTAGGCTACGATGACTTTGACTTTTGTGCTCTAAACTACCCTTCGGCGGATTTCTGCGCACTACTGTCATGTAATATGCTCTGCTTTGCTCTGGGGAGGCCAGAATTAGTAGCCGCGGCTAGTCAGGTTGAGATAGGTTACGTTTGGTTAGGTTAGGCTTGTTTGAGATAGGATAGGATACCTTTGACTCCTTTACACTGTTGTGCGGTAGACTTCTGCGCTTTACTGTGCTCTAGTATGTCCAGCTTGTCCCTGCGGAGGGCAGTAAACTTTTCTGCTATACACTGCGATTCTTTGAATTCCTGCACTCCACTCTCCTCTAATATGCTCTGCTTGAATCTGCGGACGCCAGCAATTCTGGTCGCGGCTGGTTAGGTTGCATAAGGTCGTGTATGGTTAGGCTCGGTGTGGTTGTGTTAGGTTAGGTTATCTTTGACTATTTTTCTCCACACAAATATCCTATAGACTTCTGGAATCTACTGCGCACTTTCGTATTATGCTCGTCTCTCGGGACGTCAGCAATTGTGGTAGCGGCAAGTTAGGTTGTGTTAGGTTACGGCCGGTTACGTTATGCTTGGTTAGGATAGGCTAGTATAACTTTGACTTTTGTGTTATACACTGCTTTTCGGAGGATTTCTGCTTTTCACTGCTCTAACATGTTCTGCTTGGCTCCGGGGAGGCCAGCAATATTGGTCTCGGTGCGTAAGTATTAGTTACGCTACATTTGGCTATGCTACGTTTGGTGAAGTTAGGACACGGTAGTTTAGACATTTGTGCCTTACACTGCTATTCGGTGGTTTTCTTGCCTCCGCTGTACTGTAATATGTTCTGCTTGGCTCTGTGGTGGCCAGAGGCAGTGGTTCCGGCACGTCAGGTTGAGTAAAGCTACGTTACGTTAGTCCAGGTAATGAAGGTCAGGTTAGGGTCTCTCTGTCTTTTGTGCTACACACTGCTATTCGGTGGATCTATGCGCTCTACGCTACTCTACTATTCTCTGCTCGACTATGGGAAGGCGAGCAATAGAGTCTGGTGCACGTTATGTTGGGTAAGTTTGTGTTAGGTTTGGTCGGTGTGACCGTGACTTTCCTGCTATATACTGCTTTTTGGTGGACTCCTGCGATCTACAGTGCTCTTCTGCATACTGCTGGTCTCAGTGGAGGCCGCAATGATTGTCTCGTCATGTTAGGTTGACCTATGTTGCGTTTGGATATGTTACGTTTGGCTTGGCTTGGGGGCCTTCATTGACTTTTGAGATTTTCGCTTCTCTTCGGTGGATTTCTGCTCTCTAGTGTGCTCTAATATGCCTCGATTGCCTCTGCAGAGGCCAGCAATATAGTTTTCGTCACGCTACGTTGAGTTGTACTACGTTTTTGTGGGATAAATTATGTCAATTTGGGTAAGTGTATGTTTGACTTCTCTGCTATACGCTGCAATGCGGTGGAATTCTGCGCTCTAGTGTGATCTAGTATGCTCTACTTGCCTCTGTGGCGGCCAGTAATAGTGGCCTCGGCACGTTAGGTTGAGCTACGCTACGTTCGGTTATGTTGCGTTTCGAGAGGTTAGGGTAGGTCATTCTAGACTTTTGTGCCATACACTTCTATACGCACATTTCTGCGATCTACTACATTCTAACGTTTTCGGCTTAGCTCTCGGAATGCCAGCAATATTGGACTCGGCACGTTAGGTTGTGTGATGTTACGTTTGGTTAGTCTACGTTAGGCTATGTTCGTTAAGGATAGCTTTGTCCTTCGTGCTGCACACTGTTGTTCGGCGGATTTCTGCGCACTAGTATTCTCTAGTATATTCTGCTTGGCTCTGTGGAGGCCAGCAATAGCGTTCTCGTCATGTCAGTGTTAGTTGTGCTACGTTTGGGTGTGTTAAGCTTGTCTAGGCTAGGATAGGCTGCTTTGACTTTCGTGCTATACACCGCTATTCGGATAATTTCTGCTCTCTAATGTGCACTAATATGCTCCGATTGGATCCGTGGTGGCCCGGAATAGTGGTCTGGGCACGTCAGGTTTAGTTATGCTACGTACCTTTGGGCTAGGTTAGGAAGATTTGGTTAGCGTTTCTCCGACTCTTTTGCTACACACCGCTATTCGGTGTATTTCCGCGCTCTAGATTGCTCTACTATACTACGCTCGTCTCTGGGGAGCGATCAGTGGCGGTCGTGGCACGTCAGTATGAGTTAGGTTACGTTCGGTTGGATTAGTTTAGGCTAAGTTTGGTTAGTATCGCTTTGACTTTCGTACTATACACTATTATGTAGTCGATTCCTGTGTCCTACTGTGCTGCACTACATTGCGCTTGATTTGGGGCGCCTGCAGCAGTGGTCGCGGCAAGATGTGATGTGCTATGCTACGTTCCGTTAGGTCAGACTGGGTCTCGTTATGACAGGATACCTTCGACTTTTGCGCTATTCACTGCAATGGGGTAGCTTTCTGCGCTCGACAGTGCTCTAGTACATTCTGCTTCCCTCTGTGGAGGCCAGCAATAGTAGTCTTGTCAAGTTAGCTTGAGTTATATTACGTTCGGCTAGCTTAGGGCAGTCTACTTTGTCTTTTGTGACTTTCACTGTTATTCGGTGGATTCCTGTGCTCTATTGTGCTCTAACATGTTCCGATTGGCTCCGGAGCGGCCAGCAATATTGGTCTCGTCACTTTATGTTGAGTTAAACTACGTTCAGGTTGGTTAGGTTTGGTCAAGTTTGGTCAGGATATGTATGACTTTTGTGCAGTACACAGCAATGTGTTGGATTTCTACGCTATGTTGTGCTCTTGTATATTCTGCTAGGCCCAGTGATGCCAGCAATGCTGGTCTCGGCACGTTAGTTTGGGCTATGCTACGTTCTGTTATGTTACGTTTTGTGATGTTAGGATGGTATATTTTGGAATTTTGTGCTGTACACTGCTGTACGCGGGTTTCTGCGCAATCCTGTGTTCTAATGTTTTCTGCTTTGATCTTGGGAGGCCAGCAATAGTAGCCACGGCACGTTAGGTTGGGATAGGTTACTTTCGGTTAGGTCAGGTTAGGTTAACCTTGAACAGGTTTACCAAGACTTTCGTGATATACACTGCTGTCCGGACGGTACCTGCGCTCCACTGCGCCCTCCTTTATTCTGCTTAGCCCTGAGAATGCCAGCAGTATTGGTCTCTGCACGTTAGGTTGAGTTACGTTACGTATGGTTAGCTTAGGTTAGACTAAGTTCGGTAAGTGTAGCTTCGGCATTCGTGCTATACACTGTCTTCGGGTAGACCTCTGCGGTCGACAGTGCTCCACTATATTCTGCTTGGCTCTGAGGAGGCCACCAAGAGTGGTCGCGGCACGTTACGTTTATGTAGTCTGCTTTTGGTTATGCTAGGTTAGACAGAGTTAGGTCTGGATAGATATGACTTTTGTGCTATACACTGCGGTTCTATGGGTTGCGCTCTACTTTCCTACAGTAAGCTTTGCTCAACACTGGGAAACCAGCAATTGCGGTAGCGGTAAGTTAGGCTCAGTTATACTCCGTCTGGGTACGTTATGGTTGGATATATTATGATAGGGTAAATTCGACTTTTGCACTATACACTGAAATTCGGTGAGCTTCTACGCTCTAGTGTGTTCTATTATGTTCTGCTTTGGTCTGGATAGCGCAGCAATAGTGGTCTCGGCACCTTATGTTGAGTTTTGCTAGGATTGTTTTTGTTAGATTGGGTCCGGTAAAGTTTGGGTGCCTTCGACTTTTTCGCTACACACTGAAATGAGGTGGATTTCTGCGCTCTGCAGTGCAGTAGTATATCCTCCTTGGTTCCGGGGAGGCCAGCAGTAGGGGTCTCGGCACGTTTGGTTGAGTTTAGCTACGTTCGCTTACGTTACGTTTGGTTGGGTTAGGATAGCTTAACATAAACTTTTGTACAGCACGCTGCTAGTCGGTAGATATCTGCGCCCTACAGTGCTCTAATACGTTCTGCAGGGCTAAGGAACCGCCAGTAATAGCAGTCCCTGCAAGTTAGTTTGATTTGTGTTACGCTTCGCTCGGTTAGTTTCGGTCAGGTTAGGTTAGGTTATCTTTGTCTTTTGTGCTATACACTGCTATTCGGTGCATTTCTGGGCTCTAAACTGCTCTGCTATATTCGGCCAGACTGTGGTTTGGCGAGCAATGGTGACCGTGGCACGTTACGTAGCGCTATGTTACGTTTGGTTAGGTAATGTTAGGCCATGTTTGGCTAGGATAGCTAAGACTTTCGTGCTATGCACTGTTCTTCGGCGGATTTCAGCCATGTACTGTCCTCTACTACATTCTGCTTGGCTGTGGGGGCGGGGGACCATGTGCAGTGGTCGTTGCACGGTATATTGTGTTATGCTACGTTTGGTTGAGGCAAGCTGCGTCAGGCTATCCAAGGATATCTACAGCTTTTGTGCTATTCACTGCTACTCAGTGGATTTCTGCTGTCTAATGCTCTCTAGTATGCTCTGCATGGCTCAGTTATGCCAAATAATAGGGTTCTCGGCACGTTAGTTTTCGCAAGGTTACGTTTCGTTAGGTTAGGTTAGGAAGGCTCGGTTAGTATATCTTCGACATTTGCGCCATACACTGCTATTCGGTGGACTTCGGCGCTCTACATTGCTCTACTGTACTCTGCCTGACCATGGTGAGACGAGCATTAGTGGCCGCTGCACGTTCGGTTCTGTTATGTTTGTTACAGTTGTGTTGGGGTAGGCCATGTTTGTTTAGGATAGCAACGACCTACGTGCTATACACTGTTTTTCGGGGAATATCTGCGCTCGACTGTGCTGTACGACATTCTGTTTAGCCCTGGGGAGGCCAGAAGTAGTGGTCTCGGCACGTTAGGTTGGCTTAGGGTACATTTGGCGAGATTATGTTTGTTTTGGTTGGGTTTGCATTGCTTTGGCTTCGTGGTATACACTGCCATACGTTGCATTTCTGCACTCTGCCGTGCTCCGGTATGCACCGCTTGGCAATGGGGTGGTCAGCAATAGTGGTCAAGGCACTTCAGGTTGGATTACGTTGCGCTTGGTTATGTTTCGTTTGGCTAGGTTAACTATTACTATTGCGCTGTACACTGCTATTCGGTGGATTTCTGCGCCCTACATTGCTCTGCTATACTCGGCCTGACTATGGTGTGGCGAGCAATAGTGGCCGTCGCACGTTTCGTTGCGTTACGTTACGTTTGGCTAGGTTATGTTAGGCCATGTTTGGCTAGGATAGCTAAGGCTTTCGTGCTCTACACTGTTATTCGACGGATTTCAATGATCTACTGTGCTCTATCACATTCTGCTTCGCTATGCGGAGTCCAGGAGCAGTGGTCGCTGCACGTCATTTTGGGTTATGCTGCGTTTGGTTGGGTTAGATTATGTAAGGTTAGGTCAGGATATCTTCGGCTATTGTGCTATTCACTGCAATGGGGCGGAGTTCTGCGCTATACTGTGCTCTAGCATATTATACTGGGCTCTGGGGGGCCAGCAATGGTGGTCTCGGCACGTTAGGTTGATCTATGCCGCGTTTGGTTATGTTAAGTACGTCGAGGTTATGATAGGATAGCTTAGACATGTGTGCTATAAGCTTCTATTCTCCGATTCCTGCGCTCTGCTGCGTTCTGTTATTCCCTGCTCGGCTCCGGCGAGGCCAGCTCTAGTGGCCTGGTCGCGTTAGGCATAGATAGGCTACGTTTGCATATGACAACTTTGGTTATGCGAGGGTAGAGTATCCCAGACTTTTGCGCCGTTCAAAGCTTTTCGGTGGATTTCAGCGCTCTACTGTGCTCTAGCATGTCCTGCTGGGCTCTAGGAAGGGCAGCAGTGGAGCTCTCGGCACGACAGTTTGTGTTATGATATGATTGCCTTTGCTTTGCTGGTTTAGATTAGGTTTGTGTAACTCTGACATTACCGATATGCGCTGCGATTCTATGGATTACTGCATCCTACTGTAAACTTGTGTCTCCTGCTTGGCTCCGGGAAGGTCAGCAATTTTGGTCGCGGCACGTTCGGTCAAGTGAGGTTACGTTTGATTTGGTCACGGTTGCTTAGGTTAGAAGGGGCAGCTTAGTCTTTAGTGCAAGGTTATGCTATCAGGTGGATACCTGCTCCCAACTGTGCTCTAATGTTTTCAGCTTGGTTCTTGCAAGGCCAGCAAGGATGGTCTCGGCACGTTAGGAAGGGTCCGGCTACGTTCGGTTACGTTGGGTTGGGCTACGTTTGGTTAGGGTAGCTCTAAATTTTGTGTTGTGCCTTGATATTCGTAGGAATCCTGAGCTCTACTGTGCTCTAGTATGCCCTGCTTGCCTCTGGGGAGGGTAACAATAGCGGTCTCGGCATGTAAGGTTAAGTCAGGCTATGTTTGTCCTTGTTCAGTTGCTTTATGTTAGGTTTGGGTAAGCCTGACATTTCCGATATGCACTACGATTCTATGTATTCCTGTGTGCTACTATCCACTAACGTGTTCTGCGTGGCACTGGGGAGGCCAGCTGTAGTGATCGCGGTACGTTACGCTGAGTTAGGTTACGTTTGGTTATGTTACGATTCGTTAGGTTAGGAGTGGATGGCGTTGACTTTAGTGCGACATTCTGCTATTAGGTGGATGTCTGCTCCCAACAGTGCTTTAATGTTTTCAGCTTGAGCCACGTTACGCTCTGTTAGGTTGGGTCAGGCTAAGTTTGGTCAAGATAGCTTTAACTTTTGTGCTGTTCACTGCCACTCGGTGGACTTCAGCGCTTTGCTGTGCTCTAGTATGTCCAGCTTGTCCCTGCGGAGGGCAGCAATAGCGGCCTATGATTTCAGCGCTTTGCTGTGCTCTAGTATGTCCAGCTTGTCCCTGCGGTGGGCAGCAAAAGCGGCCTCGGCACGTTGTTTGTGTTATGTTACTATTTGTTATGTTACGTTTGGATAGGTTAGAACGTGTTATGTTACTATTTGTTATGTAACATTTGGGTAGGTTCGAAGAGTATAGTTTCGCCTTTACTTCAATAGTCAGCTATCAGGTGAACCTCTGCTCCCTATAGTGCTTTAATATCCTTAGCATGGCTATGGGAAGGCCTGCAACAGTGGTCTCGGCACGTTATGTAGAGTCGGGTTACGTTCGGTTATGTTGGGCTGGACAATGTTTGGTCAGGATAGCTTTAACTTTTGCGCTGTGCGCTGCTATTCGCTGGAATTCTGCGCTCTACTGTGCTGTAGTAAGTCCTCCTTGGCTCCGGGGAGAGCAGAAATAGAGGTGTCGGCACGTTAGGTTGGGTCAGGCTATGCTGGGTTATGCCCCGTCGGTTTGGGTTAGGCTTGGCTAGATTCGACTTTTCTGATACAGATAGCGATTACATGGATTTCTGCGTTCTACAATCTACTGACGGTTTCCGCTTTACTCTGGGGAGGCCATCAATAGTGGTCTCCGATCGTTTGAATGAGTCATGTTTCGTTTGTTTGCGTAATGGTGGCCTCGCCAAGTTAGGTTCAGATATGTTTGGCTTATGCGTGGCACGTTTTTCTATGTTGGTATAGGCTACATTGGCTTCCGTGCTATACACTGCTATTCGAAGGATATCTGTGGTTTACTGTGTTCTACTACATTCTGCTTTGCTCCGGGGGGCTAGAAGCTGCGTTCGCGTCACGTCATGTTGGACTATGCTGCGTATGGTTTGGTTAGATTAGGTCAAGTTATGTTAGGATATTTATGGCTTCTGTGCTCTTCACTGAAATGCGGTGGATTTCTGCGCTCTACTGTGTCCTAGTACATTCTGCTTGACCCTGTGGGGGCCAGCAATGGTGTTCTCGTCATGTTAAGTTGTGTTAGCCTACGCTCGAATGTCCGACGTTTGGCTAGGTTAGGGTAGGCTACATTGATTTTTGTGATATTCACTGCTATACTGTTGATTCCTGCGCTCTAATGTGCACTAATATGCTCTGTTTGCCTCTGGGGAGGCCTGCAATTTTTATCTCTTCACGTAAGGCTCAGTTATGCTACGATTGTTTATGTTAAGTTTGGTCAGGTTTGGGCAGTGTAGCTTTGACGTTTCCGCTATACACAGCGGTTATATAGATTTCTGCGCCCTACTCTCCTCTATTATGCCCCGCTTGCCTCTGTGGAGACCAGCAATACCGGCCGCGCACGTTAGGTTGAGTAAGATTACGTTTGGTTGGGTTAGATTACCTTGGGTTATGCAAGGATAGCTTCTGCTCTTGTGCTCAGCACTGCTATTCCATGAAGGTCTGGGACCTACTTTGCTCTATCATATTCTGCTTGTCTCTGGCGTGACAGTTATAGTTGTCGGGGCACGTTAGGTTTTGTTATGCTACGCATGGCTTGGCTAGGCTAGGCTACCTTTCGTCGGAATATCTTCGACTTTTGTGCTGTACACGGATATTCGGTGGGTTTCCACGCTCTACATTGCTCAACTCTGCTCTGCTCGACTCTGGGGTGGCCAGCAATTGTGGTCCCGTCATGTTAGCTTGTGATATGCTACGTTTGGTTAGGTTATGTTTGTTTGTGTTAGGTTTGGGTAGCTTTGACTTTCGCGGTCTGCACTCCCATTCGGCGGAATTCTGCGCTGTCCTTCGCTCTGCCGCAGTATTCTACGCCCCGGGGAGCCCAGCAAAGGTAGTCGCGTCTCGTTATTTTCAGTTATTCTCCGTTTGGTTAGGTTATATTTGTTTGTGTTAGGTTTGGGTAGGTTTGGCGTTACACCTATACACTGCGATTCAGTGTATTCCTGCGCTCTACATTACTCTACTATACTCTGTTCGACCCAGTAGTGGACAGCAGTAGTGGTATCGCCAGGTTAAGTTGTGTTAGGCTACGTCAGCTTGTGTTACGTTTGATTAGGGAGGAGAAGATCGGCTTGACTTTCGAGCTACACAAGGCTGTTCGGTGAATTTCTGCGCTCGACTGTGCACAATCATGCCCTGCTGGCTCTGCGGAGGACAGCAATTTTGCTCTCGACACGATGGTTTGAGATACGCTACATCTTTTATGCTATATTTGCTCAGGTTTGGACAGGATTGCTTAGAATTTACTGCTCTACGTTGCAATTCTATGGATTTCTGTGCCCTACTCTCATCTAATATGCTATTTGGAGGGCAGTAATACTGGTCGCGGCACGTTAGGTTTACTTACACTACGTTTGATCTGGTAAGGCTAGTTTCGGTTAGGTCAGGATATCTCTGACTCTTGTGTTCAACACAGCTATCCCATGGACTTCTGGGCTCTACTGTGCTCTACGATACTCTACTCGACACTGGGGTGGCCAGTAATGGTGGTCTCGTCACGCCAGGTCTAGTTATGCTAGGTTTGGTTATGTTATGTTTGTTTGGGTTAGGTTTGGATAGCTTTGCCTTTTCTGCTGTACACAGCGATACTCTGGACTTATGCTCTCTACTGTCCTGTAATATGTTCTGCTTGTCTCTAGCGATGCCAGCAGTAGTGGTCTAGGGGCGTTAGGGCGGGTATTGTTACGTTGTGTTTCGTTACTTTTGGACAGGTTATGATACGATAGCTTGGACTTTTGCGCTATACGATGCCATTGGGTGGATTTCTGCGCTCTACTGTCCTTTCATATTTCCTACTTGGCTCCGTGGAGGCCATCAATAGTGGTCTCGACGCGTTAGGTTTAGTTATGTTACGTTTGTTCATGTTACCTTTGGTTAGATTAGGCCAGGATAACTTGGACCTTTGTGCATTAAGCAGCTGTTTGGTGGATTCCTGCTCACTACTGTGATATAATACGCTCCGCTTTGCTCTGATCTTTGCCTTCTCTTCTGTACGCTACAATGTGGTGGACTTCTGTGCTCTGCTGTGCTCTAGAATGATCTGCTTGGCCCTGGGGAAGCCAATAATAGTGATCTCGGCACATTAGGTTGAGATAAGATACGTTTGGCCCTGTTATGTTAGCACTGGTTAGGTTTGGATAGCTACGACCTTTCTGCTATACACTGCAGTTCCATGGATTTCTGCGCTCTACTCTCCTCAAATATGTTCTGCTTGCCACTGGGGTGGGCAGCACCATCGGTCTCACCATGTAAGGTTGATCAATGTTACGTATGGTTACGTTACTTTTGGATAGGTTATGATATGATATCTTGGACTTTTGTGCTATGCGTTGCCATTGTGTGGATTTCTGCGCTCCACTAATCTGTAATATTTTCTGCTTGGCTCCGCGGATGCCAGCAATGCTGGTCTCGACGCGATAGGTTGAGTTAGGTTACGTCTGGTTTGGTTAGGTCAGGCTAATGTTTTGCATAGCGCAAAAGTGGGAGGTACCCTAACACTAACATGACCCAACTTAGACCAACCAAACGTAGCATAACACAGCATAACGTGTCGAGACAAGTATTGCTGGCTTCCACAGGGACAAACAGAGCATATTGCTGCACCGTAGAGCGCAGAAATCCAACGAATGGCAATGTACAACACAAAAGGTCAAAGCTATCCTAACCTAACCTAGCAAAGCGTAACATAACCAAACGTAACGTTACCCAACACGATATGCCGAGACCACTATTTCTGGCATCCCAGGATGCGAGCAGATTATAGTAAAGCTATGTCCATCGCAGTAATCCACCGAATAGCAGTGTATAGCGCATAAGTTAAAGCAACAGTGTCTTAACCAAACCAAACGTAACATAGCTCAACCTAACGTGCCGCGACCTCCGTTGTCAGCCTCCACAGAGCCACGCAGAATAAGTTAAAGCACAGTAGATAGCAGGAATACACAGAATACAAGTGTATAGCACAAGAGCCAATGCTATAATGTCCTAACCTACCCAAACATAACGCAATCATACGTATCATAACACAACCTAACGCGCCGAGGCAAACATTGCTGTCCTCCACAGAGCCGGGCAGGACATACTAGAAGACAGTTGAGCGCAGAAGTCCACCGAATAGCTGTGTACGGAACTAAATCTAAAGCGACCCCAGACAAACTTTGCCTAGCTCAACCTTACGGTGCTCATCATCGACTAAATGTAACATGCCGAGAAGACTATTGCTTTAAATCCCAGGGCCAAGCTGAAAGTATTAGAGCACTGTAGGGCGCACTGATCCACCTAATAGCATACTATAGCACTAGGGTCAAGGCTATCCTCTCCTAACGTAACCAACCGTAACACAGCCAAACGTTTCCTAACTCCACCTAACACGCCGCCACATCTATTGCTGGCCTCCCAAGTGCCAATCAGAACGCACTAGTGGAGAGTAGAACGTGGAAATTCATAGAAACGCAGTGTATATCAGAAAAGTCGAACCTACCTATGCCCCACCCCAACCTACACATCATTACCAAACGTAGCCTAACTGAACCAAACGTGCCTAAACCGCCATTGCTACCCTCTTCTTGGCCAAGCAGGACATACTGGAGCACACTAGGTCGTAGGAATCCACCGAATAGCAGTGTACAGCACGAAAGTTGAAGCTATCCTAACCAAACTCAGCCTATCCCGAACTTACCGTACGTAATGCGACTCAACATGTCGCGACTATACCTCCATTGCTGGCCCTCCCGGAGCCAAGCAGTAAATGTTAGAGGACTGTAGAGCGCAGAAATGCACCAGGCAGCAGAATATAGCAACAAAGCCATAGTTATCAGCTCCCAACCTGACAATTGTAACTTAAACAAACGTAACCTAAATCTACTTAACCTGCCGCGGCCACTATAGCTGGCCTCCACAGTGCTAAGGGGAGCTCATTAGTGGAGAGTAGTAGTCAGAAATCCATAGAATCGGAGTGTATACCAGAAAAATCAAAGCTACCCGGACGTTACCCATGCTAACATAAACTAACCAAACGCAACCAGTCGCAACCTAAAATGCCGCGAACACTATTTCTGGTCTCACCAGTGCAAAAGCAGAGAATATTAGAACACACCAGAGCGGAGAAACACACCGAAAAGCAGTATGTGGCACAGAGGTCAAAAGTAACTTTTCCTAACCTAACCAATCGTAGCACTATCAAACATAACCAAGCTCAACCTAACGTGCGGCCAACACTACTGCTGTCCTGCCTAGGGCCAAGCAGAATGAACTTGAAGAAAGTAGAACGCAGAAAGCCTCCAAATAACATTGTAGAGCACAAAAGTCAGAAATGTCCTGACCGAACCTCACCTATCCTAACATAACGAAACGTAGTCTATCCAAACCTAACGGGACAAGTCCATCACTGCTGGCTTTCGCATCGCAAAATGGAACATATTGGAGGGGCGTAGAGCGCAGAAGTGCATAGAATGCAATGTACAGCAGAGCCTTACCCTTACCAGCCTACCAGCCTACCCTACCCAAGCGTAATATATATCAACCTAACGTGCCAAGACCACAATTGCTGCCATCCACAGAGACAAGCAGAACATACTAGAGCACCGTAAAGCACACAAACCAAACGATTGCAGTGCACAGCACAAAAGTGAAAGATGCCATATCCAAACCTAGCGTATCCTAACCTAACCGAATGTAACCTAACTCAATATAACGTGCCGAGACCACAATTGCTAGCCTTCCCAGTGCCAGGCTGAAAATACTAGAGCACGGTAGTGCGCTGAAATCCACCGAAAAGCAGTGCACAGCGCAAAAGCTAGAGATATCCCTTCCTAATGTAACAAACCGTAACATAGCTAAACGTAACATAAACAAACGCAAGCTGTGCCAGCCTATTGTGCAGAGAGCACTACTGCTGGCTTCCCCAAGGCGAAAAAGGACATGCAAAAACACAGTAGAGCGTAGAGATCCATGGAATTACGGTGTATGGCACAAGCGTCAGTGCCACCTTTACCAAACGTAACATAACCTGACAAAACCAAACGTAACCTAACTCTAACGAAAGAGCCGCGACCACTATTGCTGGCCTACCCAGGGCGAAGCAGATCATATTAGAGCACAGCACAGCGGAGAAGTCAACCTTATAGCAGCGTATAACGCAAAAGTCGGAGCTAACCTATCCTAACCTGACAGAACGTAACGTAGCCGAACGTAACGTAGCCTATACAGACATGCCGAGACCACTATCGCTGCCTCCCCAGAGGCGAGACGAACATATTAGAGGAGCCTAGGTGGCTCTAGAGAAGGCCATATAATCGCTGTGCATAGCACAATAGTCGAAGATAATCTATCCCAACATAGTCATACGTTTCTTTACAGAACGTAGCTTAACTCTACCTAACGTGCTGGGACGACCATTGCTAGCTTCCCCAGATCCAAGCAGAATATACTAGAGCACGGTAGAGCGTAGAAATCCACCGAACGGAATTGTATAACACAAAAGTCGAAGGCATCCTGACCAAGCATAGCCAAAGCTAGTCAAGCGTAACCGAACCAAACCAAACCACACGTAACATAACTCATCCGATGGTGCCACGACCGCTGTTGCTGGTCTCCCCAGAGTTGAGCAGAGTATAGTAGAGCATACAAGAGGACAGCTGTCTTCCAAATAGCAGTGTATAGCACAAACGTCAAAGTTATACTATCCTAACATAACCAAACGTAACATAAGCTTTCGTAACGGAGCAATACCTGTCGTGGCACG
>NW_016930710.1:0-314 GCF_001483705.2 Eufriesea mexicana
ATATGTTACGTTTGGCTAGGTTAGTATAGCCTACCTCGAATTTGGTGCTATTCACTTCTATTCAGTGGTTTTCTTCGCTCTAACGAGCTATAATGTGCTCTGCTTCGGTCTGAGGAGGCCTGCAATATTGGTCTCGTCGCGCTATTTCGAGTTACACAACGTTTGGATAGGTTAGGTTAGGTCAAGCTCGGTCTGGTTATCTTCTACTTTAATACACAACGTTTGGATAGGTTAGGTTAGGTCAAGCTCGTTCTGGTTATCTTCTACTTTCGCGCTCTACACTTCTGTTCGGAGCATTTCTGAGTTCGACTGTG
>NW_016930711.1:0-307 GCF_001483705.2 Eufriesea mexicana
ACCTAACCCTACTTATCGCGCCGCGGCCACAGTTTTCGTCCCTCCCAAGGCAAGGCAGAGCGTGAGAGGTCAGAGTAGAGTGCAGAAACCCACCGAATGGCAGAGTATAGCACAAAGGTCAAAGCTGCCCTGCCCTAATCTAACAAAGCATAACATAACCAAAGGTAACCAATCTCCACCTAACAGCCCTACACCGCCATTGCTGACCTCCCCAGGGCCACGCAGAATATGCTACAGCACAGTGGATAACATATATCAACGGCGTTTCAGAGTATTGCACAAAAGCCTGAGATACCCGAACCTAACT
>NW_016930712.1:0-202 GCF_001483705.2 Eufriesea mexicana
CCGAATAGCAGTGTATAGCACTAACATCAAAACCATCCTATTAAAACTCATCCTAATCTGCCCAAACCAAACGTAGCATAGCTGAACCAATCGTGGCACGTCCACAATTGATGGCCTTGCCAGAGACTAGCAAAACATGTTAGAGCGCGCTGGAGCGCAGAAGTCCACCGAATAGCAGTGTATGGCATAAAAGTTAAAGCTA
>NW_016930713.1:0-564 GCF_001483705.2 Eufriesea mexicana
ATGTATGGATGTATGGATGTATGGACGTATGGATGTTCGAGTGTACGGATGTACGGATGTATGAATGCATGGATGGACGGATGGATGTATGTGTGGATGGCAGGATATATGAATGGATGGATGTACTGATGTACAGGTGTATGGATGCATGAATGTATGGTTGTACGGATGTATGTATGTATGGATGTACCGAAGTATGGATGTAATGTATGTACGGATGTATGGATGTTTGGATGTATATCTGTATGGATGTATGAATGGATGGATGCATCTGTGGATGTATGTATGGATGGCTGCATGCATGGATGTATGTATGGGTGCATTTACGGATGTATCCTAGGATGCATCTGTGGATGATTGTATGGGAGTACGCATGGATGTATGGATGTACGTATGGATGGATGAGTGCATGGATGGATGGATTTATGGATGAATGGATGTTTGGATGTGTGGATGTATGTATGGATTGATGTATGAATGTGTGATTGGATGGATGTATATATGTATGAATGTATGATTGGATGGATGTATGTATGTATGGATGTATGGATTGATGGATGTATG
>NW_016930714.1:0-469 GCF_001483705.2 Eufriesea mexicana
AATTGTCCGGTATGCCTTCGTGATCTGAAGCAGGGCCATCCTCTGCGATCTCTCGAGAATCTTTTTTGTCTTCGAGTTCAATAGGTCGTTCCAGCCGGCTGCGGCGTACGTGGCGATCAGGACAAAGAGCCGCCTGCACAGGGTTGCTAACGCTCCCCATCCGAGGCCCCAGTTCGCCTTGGTCACCTTTGCAAGGCTATTGAACATTCTTCTGCACTTGTGCGCTGTTTCTTGCACGTGCTTCTCGACCCTCAGCCGCGTTCAACATGAACGCCCAGGTATTTGATCGATGGGAGCATCCTGATGCTTTTTCCGTTGAATCGAATTGTTGGTGGTCATCTTTCGGCATCGAGCTTCCCCTTCACCAACTGCATCTCCGTCTTCTCGGCCGACAGTGCTAGCCTCCTGCGGTTGCACCATGTAGAGACCGCTGTGACCGCTGATTCCTCCCTCGAGTTTCCGACGACCA
>NW_016930715.1:0-752 GCF_001483705.2 Eufriesea mexicana
GGCCAGGTCAGGTCAGGTCAGTCAGGTCAGGTCAGGTCAGGTAATGTCGGTTAAAGTCAGGACGGGTTAGGTCAGGTCAGGTCTGGCCAGGCCAGGCCTGATCATATATGATCAGGTCAGGTCTGGTCAGATAAGTCGGGTAAGCTCAGATCAGGTCAGGTCAGGTCAGGTCATGACAGTTCTGTTCAGGTCAAGTTATGTCAGGTCAGGACAGGTCTGGTAAGGTCAGGCCAGGCCAGATCATGTCTGGTCAGGTCAGGACATTTCAGGCCAGATCACTTCACATCACGTCATGTCATGTCAGATCAGGTCATGTCAGGTCAGGCCAGGCAAGGTCGGGTCTGGTGAGGTCAGGTCAGGTCCGGTCAGCTAAGGACATGTCAGGTCAGGTCAGGTCAGATGATGTAACTTCAGGTCAGTTCAGGTCAGGCCAGGTCTGGCAAGGTCAGGTGAAGTCAGGAGAGCTCTGGTCAGGTCAGGTCAGGTCAGTTCGGGCCAGGTCAGCTCAGGTCAGGCCAGATCATATATGATCAGGTCAGGTCAGGTCATATCAGTCGGGTAAGCTCAGATCAGGTCAGGTCAGGTCAGGTCAGTTCAGTTCAGTTCAGGTCAAGTTATGTCAGGTTAGGTCAGGTCTGGTAAGGTCAGGCCAGGCCATATCATGTCTGGTCAGGTCAGGTCAGTTCAGGTCAGTTCACTTCAGTTCAGGTCAGTTCAATTCAGGCCAGGTCAGGCAAGGTCAGGTCAGGTCA
>NW_016930716.1:0-1377 GCF_001483705.2 Eufriesea mexicana
AAAGGTCGAAGATATCCCAACCAAACCCAAACATATCTAATATAACGAAATGTAACCATAAAGAAAGTAACGCGCCGCGGCCACTATTGCTGCCCTCATCAGTGCAAGCCAGAACATATTAGAGCAGAGTAGAGCGCTGGAATCCGTAGAATCGCAGTGCATAGAACAATAGTCGAAGATCTCCGAAACGAACCCAGAGAAACCTTACCTAACCAAACTTAACTTAACCCAACCTAACGCGCCGCAGCCACAGCTACTGGCCTCCCAAGAGCAAGGAGGGGAATATCTCATCACAGTAGAGCGTAGAAATCCACTAAATAACAGCGTATTGCACAAAAATGGAAGCAATCCCAACCATACATTACCAAACCAAGCATAACCAAGCGTAACATGACTCAAACTAACGTGCCGCGGCCACAATACCTGGCGTCCCCTGAGACAAGCATAGTCTGGTAGCGCACAGTAGAGCGCAGAAGTCCAGACAATAGCAGTGTGTAGCACAAGTGTCAAAGATGTCCCAACCTAACCAAAAATAACTTTACGGAACCAAACGCAATCGAACAGAACCTAACGTGCCGCGACCACTATTGCTGACCTTCCGAGTGTCGAGCAGAGTATAGTGGGGCAATGTAGAGCGCAGAAATGCACCAAAGAGCTATGTATTACACAAAGGTCAAAGGTATCCTAACCTAACCCAAGCAAACGTTACCTAACCTGACATTGACAAACTCAACGTAACGTGCCACGACCAGTATGGCTGGCCGCCACAGGGCCAAGCGCATTAGAGTAGAGCACAGTAGAGGACAGGTATCCACCGAATAACAGTGCACAGCACGTAAGTAATAGTTATCCTAACGATACATAACCTTACCTGGGCTTGCCAAACTTAACACAACCCAACCTATTGTGCCGCGACCACTATTGCCGACCCTCCGAGGGTCGAGTAGGGTATAGTGGGGCAACGAAGAGCGCAGAAATCCCCCGAATAGCAGTGTGGAGCACAAAAGCCAAAGCTATCGTATGCTAACCTGACCAAGCGTAACACAACCAAACGAAGCCTAACTCATTCCAACGTGCAGAGACAACTATTACTGCCATCCCCAGAGCCAAGCAGAACATATTACAGGGGAGTAGAGCACATAAACCCATAAAATCGCTGTGCACAGCACAATACTAGAAGCAAACTTGTCCTAACATATCCAAACGTAACATAGCCGAACGCAGACTAGCTCCACATAGCGGGCCAGGACCAATACTCCTTGCTCCTCCGGATCTAAACAGAATATGCTAGGGAAAAGTAGAACGCAGTAATAGACCGCAATCCAGAGTACAGCACAAAAGTCAAAGGTATCCTAACCTAACCCAAGCCAAAATTAC
>NW_016930717.1:0-911 GCF_001483705.2 Eufriesea mexicana
ACTAGAGCACAGTAGAGCGCAAAACTCCACCAAAAAGCTGTGTATAACGCAAAAGTCTAGGCTTACCTCTCATAACCTGGCCTCACGTGACATGGCCAAACGTAACGTAACTCAATATAACATTTGAAGGCATATATGTCTGCGCTCCGCAGAGATAATCTGAAAATGTTAGAGCACAGTAGAGCGCAGATATCCACCGAATAGCAGGGTATAGCACAAAAGTCAAAGCTATCATATCCTAACCAAGCCAATCGTGAAGTAACCAAACGTAACATGACACTACATAAGATGCCGCGACCATTATTTCTGGCCTCGCCATGGCCAAGCAGAATATGGTTGAGCAGAGTAGAAAGCAGAAGCCCACCGAATAACTGTGTGCAATACGAAGGTCGAAGCTAACCTATCCAAACCTATCGTAACCTAACCTAACCGAACGTAACATGTCTCACCATAACGTCCCGCGACCACTACTGCTGGCCTCGCCAGGGCCAGGCAGTACGTATTAGTGGCGGGCAGAGCATGGAAATCCATAGAATCGCACTGTATAGCACATAAGCCAAAGATACGGCATCCTGACTAAGTGATACGTAACAAAACCGAACGAAACTGAACTCAATCTATTGTGCCGAGGGCGGTATTGCTGGCCACCACATAGTCACGCAGAAAATATTACAGCACAGTAGAGCGCAGAAATCGACCGAATAGCAGTGTATAGCACAAAAGTCAGAGCCATTCTATCCTAACCTAGCCAAACATAACGCAGTCAGACGTAACATAACCCAACACAACGTGACGAGACCTCTATTTCTGCACTCCCAAGGGACAAGCAGGACGTATTAGAGGACAGTAATGCGCAGAAATCCATAGAATCGCAGCGTATGGCACGAAAGCAAAAGATGCCGCATCCTAAC
>NW_016930718.1:0-782 GCF_001483705.2 Eufriesea mexicana
ATTCTACTGCATTGCAATGGCTATAGCAATCCAGAAGGATCTTTCCACCTTACTTAGGGAAGATTGTTATCCCACCACGATATTAGTAAAAAATGACAATAAAATTGAATTTTCAAACCACACTCTATATCATTGCAACGTCTACAGCACGCCAGTATAATCTACCCTGCTTATTGATGCAAGAAAGATAGCTCACCACGATAGTATTCGAAAATGTTATTAAAATTGTATTTTCCAGCCAGATTCTGTTGCTTTGCTATGGCTATTGCAAGCCAATTGAATCTTTCATCCATATTTAAGCAAGAAAGTTAACTCACCACGATATTAGCCGAAAATGTCAATAGAAATGTATTTTCCAGCCAGATTCTACAACATTGCAATCTCAATAGCACTCCAAAAGGATCTTTCCTCCTTACTTATGCAAGGAACTTATCTCACCACGATGTTAGTCGAAAATGACAATAAAATTGAATTTTCCAGGACGATTCTATAGCACTGCAATGTCTACAGCACGCCAGTAGAATCTCCCCTCATTATTTATGCAAGAAAGTTAGGTCATCACGATATTAGTCGAAACTGTCAATAAAATTGATTCTGCCTGGCTCATTCCGTATCATTGCAATGGTTCTATCACGCCAAAAGCATATTTCCTCCTTATTTATGCAAGGAAATAGCGCACCTCGATATTATTCGGAAATGACAATGAAATTGATGTTTCTGGCCAGATTCTATAGCATTGCTATGGTTATAGCTTGCCAATAGAATATTTCCTCCTTATTTAT
>NW_016930719.1:0-1307 GCF_001483705.2 Eufriesea mexicana
ATCACTGAACAGATTAATCCAAGGACAGCTATGCTATGTTCGTGGATGTAGCAAGTACCGTACAGTCAGTTGGAAATAGCTCAAGACAACCGCAATGTATATAGATTACCTCAGAATTTCTTTGGAATTTACATCATCATTGAACAAAATTCCTCAGCGGCTGCAATACGGTCATGATGGCTGTACTAAGTACTGTGTCTTCCTTCTGTAATTTCTCGAGGGATAATGGATCTGCATTTCTCGTTCTTTATTTGCTGTGGATTACACATCATCAGAGAACAGGTCAATCCTATGGCAAGAGGCATTTGATAGAGGACGTACTAAGTGCCGTACTCTCAAGTGTAAATGTTATAAGCTTTCGAATTTACATCATCAGTAAAAGCAAATAGTCCATCGTCAACATTCCTGTGTTGATAGCAGTACTCAGTACCCTGCTGCCAATTGTTTATGTCTCAAGGAGAAGTGGACCAGCATTTTGTCATTCTAGAAAAATTATAGAGTTTAAATCATCATTATACAGCTTAATTCAACTGCCATACCGTCGATTGAAAATAACTACAGGTACAACCGTAATATACAATGACTGTTTCGGAATTGCTTTGGAATTTTCATCACCGGAGAAAAGGGCTATCCAGCGGCTAAGATACTCTGATGACGATTGTACTAATTTCTGTGTTGTCCTTCTTTAATTTATCGAGGGACACTTGATCTGCATTCCTTGTTCTAGAATTCCTGTGGATTATACATCATCAGTGAGAAGATCAATCCCACGGCAAATGTGATAAGATGGAGGACGTAGTAAAAGCAGTATTTTCAAGTGTAAGTGTCACTAACCGAAACCGCACAATACATTGGTTATAATTGAATCGCTTTCGAATTTGAACCATCAGTGAGGATATAGGTCCACCGGTTTCATTACAGTGATGGTGGGTTTGCTCAGTACTGTGACGTAAATTGCTAATGTCTTGTGGGTCATTGTATCTGTATTTTGTCATTCTAGAATCTTTATAGAGTTTAAATCATCATGGACCATAATTATCTAACAGGTACTGTGCTATACTGGCGGATTTAGTAAGTACCTTACTGTCAATTGGAAATACATCAAGCCATATACGTAGTATAATATGATTATTCCGGAATTGCTAAGGAATTGCCATTATCAGTGGACAAAGTTATTCAGCGGCTACAATACAGTGATGATGGCTGTACTCAGTACCTTGTTGTCATTCGTTAACGTCTCAATGGTTAATGGCCCAGCATTTCCTGCTCGAGTATTGCTGTTGAATATATATCGTCGGTGAACATGT
>NW_016930720.1:0-678 GCF_001483705.2 Eufriesea mexicana
GGATAGGTTCGGATTGGTAATGTTTGGTTAAGCAGGTTACATTAGGTTTTGTGAGATTAGGTTAGGTTAGGTAAGGTTAGGTTATGTCGGGTTAGGATAGAATGGGTTAGGATAGGTCGGGTTACGTTAGGTCGGCGTAGGTTAGGTTAGGTCGGGTTACGTTATGTTAGGTTCGGATAGGTTAGGGTATGTTAGGTTAGCTCGAGTTAGGTTGGGTTCGGTTAGGTTAGATCGGGTTACGTCAGGTGGGCTTAGGTTAGGTTAGGAGTTAGGTTAGGTTAGGTTAGGTTAGGTTGGGTTAGGTTGGGTTGGGTTAGGTAAGGCTAGGTTATGTTAGGTTAGGTTAGGTTAGGTGAGGTCACGTTACGCCCGGTTAGGTAGGTCAGTTTTGTTTGGGTTAGGTTAGGTTAGGTTAGGATAGGTTAGGGTAGGATAGGTTTGGTTAGGTTAGATTAGGTTATGTTAGATCACGATTGGTTACGTTAGACTATGTCACGTTTGGATTGGTTAGGTAAAGTTCGGTTAGGTTATTTTAAGTTAGGATGTGTAAAGTTGGATTAGGTGAGGTGTGTTCGGGTTAGGTTAGGTTAGGTTAGGTTAGGTTAAGTTAGGTTGGGGTGGGTTGGTTTGTGTTGGGTTGTGTTGGGTTAGGTTAGGTTAGGTTAGATTAGGTGAAGT
>NW_016930721.1:0-484 GCF_001483705.2 Eufriesea mexicana
ACGTAATCTATCTCAAACTAACGTGCCGAGGCCACCATTGCTGGCATCTCCAGGGACAATCAGATGCTGGTACAGCAATGCAGAGCGCAGATATCGGCCGACTAGCAATGTATAGCACAAAAGACAAAGCTGCCCAAACCAAACAAATCCCAACCTAGCCAGAGCCAGACCAGCCGTAACATAACTCACCCTAGCGTGCCGAGACCATCATTCCTGGTCCTCCCAGATCGAAGCAGAATATACCAGGGCACAGTCGAGCACAGTAATCCACCGCACTGCAGTGTGTGGCACAAATGTCAAAGCAAACCAAACCTTACAAAAACTATCATAACCAAACCAAACGTAGCCTATCTGTAGCAAATGTGCCGAGAACACAATTACTGGCTTCCCTAGTGTCGAGAATAGAGCAGCAATGAAATGAAGAGCGTGAAAATCCTCCGAATAGCGGTGTATAGTGCAAAACTCAAAGGTACCCTCTCCTAAC
>NW_016930722.1:0-708 GCF_001483705.2 Eufriesea mexicana
AATAGGTCTATTCGAAATCTATAACCTGTTATAGCTTGGTGAATAGATCGCCTAACGCCTTCAATCCAATGGCTAGTACAGCCATCTACTTGCCAGAGAATAGGTCTATTCAAAATCTATGGTCTGTTATAGCTTAGTGAGTGGATCGCCTACCGCCTTCAATCCAATGGCAAGTACAGGCTTCTACATGCCAGAGAATAAGTCTATTCAAAACCTATAAGCTGCTATAGCTTGGTGATTAGACCGCCTATCGCCTTCAATCCAATGGCAAGTACAGCCATCTACTTGCCAGAGAATAGGTCTATTCAAAATCTGTAGCCTGTTATAGCTTGGAGAATAGATCGTCTAACACCTTCAATCCAATAGCAAGTGCAGCCATCTGCTTGCCAGAGAATAGGCCTATTCAAGAGGTCTATTCAAAATCTATAACCTGTTATAGCTTGCTGAATAGAACGCCTAACGCCTTCAGTCCAGTGGCTAGTACAGCCATCTACTTGCCAGAGAATAGGTCTATTCAAAATCTATGGTCTGTTATAGCTTAGTGGGTAGATCGCCTACCGCCTACAATCCATTGGCAAGTACAGCCTTCTACATGCCAGAGAGTAAGTCTATTCAAAGAGACCAGCTACATCATGGCGAATAGACCGCCTATCCCCTTCAATCCAATGGCAAGTACAGCCATCTACTTGCCAGAGAATAGGTCTATTC
>NW_016930723.1:0-240 GCF_001483705.2 Eufriesea mexicana
CTTGCTGCGTTTGGTTTTGTTGCGTTTGGTTGGTCTCACAGAGGATACCTTTCACTTTTGTGCCTTGCGCCACAATGCAGAGGATGTCTACGCTCTCCTGCGCTCTAGTATATTGTGCTTTTCTCTCGTGATGTCAGCAGTCGTGGTGTAGTCATGTTACGTTGAGTCATGCTACGTTTGTTTATGTTACGTTTGGTTAGGTTTAGACAGGATAACATTTACCTGTGCGCTGTACACTGC
>NW_016930724.1:0-514 GCF_001483705.2 Eufriesea mexicana
CGTATCCTAGTGCAACGTACACTGACGTAATCAAACGTAAACCAACTCAGACTAACGTGGGGCTACCTCTATTGCCGGCCACCCGAGCGTTGAGCAGAGCACAGTAGAGCAATGTAGAACGCAAAAATCCACCTAATGGCAGTGCATGCCGCAAAAGACTAAGCTGTCCAGTCTTAACCTAACCATACGTAACATAACCGAACGCAACATAACTCAGAATAACGAGCTGAGAACAATACTGCTGCCCTCCCCCCATAGGGAAGCAGAATATGCTAGCGCACATTAGACCGCAGAAATCCACCGAATAGCAGGTTACAGCACAAAAGTCAAAGCGATCCAAATCAAACTTAACTAAACCTAACCCAACCGAATTGAACCTAACTCAAACTGATGTGACGAGACCACCATTGATGGCCGCCCCAGAGACAAGCAAAACATGCTAGAGCACTGCAGACAGCAGTAGGCCACCGAAAAACAGTCTGTACCGCGAAAGTCAAAGCAAACCGTACCCAAC
>NW_016930725.1:0-730 GCF_001483705.2 Eufriesea mexicana
ATAGCACTAAAGTCAAAACTACCTTATCCTCACAAGTCCAAACGTAGTATGATCGAACCCAATATAACTTAACCTAACGTGCCGAGACCACAACTGCCTGATTCTCCGGAACCAAGTAGAATATAATAGGGCACAGCAGAGGGCAGAATGCCTGCAAAGAGCAGTGAATAACACAAACGCCAGAGAAATGCAAGGCTTACGTGTCCTAACGTGACCAAACCATGCGCAGACTAACTAAACCTAACGAGACGAGACCGTTTTTGCTCTCATCCACAGTGCCATGCAGAACATGCCAGAGCACAGTAGAGCGCAGAGATCCACCGCATTGCAGTGTAAGGCACAATGGTCACAGATACGCTATCCTAACTTGACAAAAGAACGTAGCATAACTCAACGCAACGTGCAGATACCACTATTCCTGTCCCTGACAGAGCTAGGCTGAACATAGTTGAGCACACTAGAGTGCAAAAATGCGCCGAAAAGCATTGTTAAGCGCAAAAGAGGTAGCCAGCCTCTGCTAAGATAACCAATCGTAACGTAGCCGAATGTAACCTGACTCAACCTAACGTGCTGAGACCAACATCACTGACCACCGGAGAGTCCAGCACAGTATGGTAGAGCAATGTAGAGCGTAGAAACCCTCCAATGATATGTGTGTAACACAACGTTAAAGGATAAGTTGATCAAACCTCACCTAACATATCCTATCCAAATCTAACATAACGAAACC
>NW_016930726.1:0-1910 GCF_001483705.2 Eufriesea mexicana
CGCTATTCGAGGCAGACAATTTTGTTTCAGGAAGGAAAGGAAATTATAGATTGACGCTCTCTCATCTTCAGCTTCTGAAGGAAGAAAACTACGTAATGAAATGCAGATTATTTATCCCTTTATAGCGACGCCAGTAGAGTGCTGAGATGTCGAGTCCCACTTAACTCGTATTGTATAGAACAGAGTCGGAAACATGTTTTGCGTACGAGGCTCGACGTACAAGTTCGAATCCAGACTAAAGGCTAGGGCTCCAGCGCGCGCGTTTCTGAAAAGCACGTCAAAGCGTACGAACAACTTCGTCCGAATGTGTGCTGTTCCAAATGTGCTGTTCCAACTGGGATAGGATAAGGCTTATCAGACTCGCACGTTTGACCCCCACGGTAAGTGTCTCCTTAGCGTTCCATGGCCTCGTTGCAGCTAGGGCTTTCCGATATAATGCCCCGGCTATGCATGTGCAAGAAGAAAGGATCCCCTTTCTCATGAATTACATCGACGTCATTGGCCAATTGGATGGCAGACGGCTTAAATTACGAGGGTAAATTACGAAGTAAGAACTGGATAAACGATGGAGCCTCCTCTGAGTATGTATATGACAATGTATATTGGAAGAGCACCTCTGAGACAAATAGGTGAGACATTTTTCAAAAAAATTTTTGGGAAAATGAGGAGAGACAATCTTCTATAGAGGAGACCACCGAGAGAGTAGTATTGTGTAGTTTGGGTGGTGTCTACGATGAGAGGCTTTGTTAAATTGGAAATCCTCGCGGTGTAAAATTGAAGTAAAACAGGAAGGTGATAGTTGGTTCTCTGTCCGCATTTAAGTATATGTGAAACGTATATTTAAATGTATTATATATTGACTGTGCAAATTAGATAAATAATATTATTCGAATGTGATAGGTTGCGCACTATGAACAGGAAGGATAACTATTTCGAAACATTGATATACATTTTAAAGTTGTATACACATTTTAAATGTATAAATGTTATACGTGGTACCAGGACCGTATGCCCTTGCACTTGAATACTTTATTACTTCCAAATAAGACTAACTATGAAAATATAAAAATGATAACCATGGTACCGAGCTGCAACTACTATGAACTAACTATTGGGAAATAGCATTTGCTATTTAATCATTAAACAGCAAATTAGATTTGCGGTCAAAGTATATATGAATTATTTAGTACACTGTTAATAGCAAATTACTCAGAGATTGAATTTTTGATAAACATGGATAGAACGAAAGTAACTTACAACATTTAGTTATAAATTTCTCATATCACTGGGTAAGTGAATTTGATAAGGGAATATATATCTCCAGGTAACGCTGTCCATTAAATTTTAACTTCTCCTCAAGTCTGCGATATGCATTTGGTAATTCTTTTAGAGTTTACATTATCATGGATGAATGCGTAACCTAAGTTGCTCTAGCATCCTCAGATTTAAGAGGAATGTTTATATACAAGAATAAGCAGTAGGAACAATAGGATTTTCATTCCGGCCTTAGAGGTCAAATGAGAGTATCCCAAGTTAATCAATGCCTGTAATTAATATTATTATTGCATCTAAATAATTATAAATATATATCAGATATTAGAAATAACTCTCCGAGCATTATTCAGACGAATATTCTTAGATTTTTATGAAACGTTTAATATATGATACGCATTTGCTTCACAATGGAGAATTCTTTACATTTCTCTGAAGAAGAAACCATCAAGAAACAATATTAGAATGAAGGTCAGTATTGATATACCGGTAAAGTATACATGTTCAAACTGAAAAGCATGCATATAAAAAGTAGTACGGCTAACTTGACGCAACGATGTGTACGAGAGGGCACATTAATTTAGAAAACCCGTAAATGGTATTACTAGTTTTGTATAAATCATTGTATTTATTGTTAA
>NW_016930727.1:0-256 GCF_001483705.2 Eufriesea mexicana
TAACCGTATCAATACTTTGGAAATACAGTTTTTACATAGATCTGATTTATAGGTCTGACATACTTTGAAAATGCAGATTTATATAGGTTTATTACAAATTATGCATTTCTGAGATTTCATATCGTGGGAGTAAAAGAGAAGAACAAAAAATAATTACACTAATGGGATACAAAACAATATATTTAATGATATAATATATACTGGATAAACAAAACATCTCTGGGCACGTGGCGCTCCGCCCTTAACCGCACATTCA
>NW_016930728.1:0-595 GCF_001483705.2 Eufriesea mexicana
GATTCTATAGCATTGCAACGGCTATAGCATGCCAATAGAATCATTCCTCCTTATTTATGCATCAGAATTTGCTCACAACGATATTAGTGGAAAATGTCAATAAAATTGAATTATCCAGTCAGTTTCTGTAGCATTGCAGTGGCAATAGCATGCCAATAGAATCGATCCTACTTATTTATGCAACAAAACTAGCTCACAACGATATTAGACGAAAATGTCAATAAAATTGAATTTGCCAGTCGGATTCTATAGCATTGCAATTGCTATAGCATGCCAATAGGATCTTTCCTCCTTGATTATGCAACAAAATTATCTCACCACGGTATTAGCCGAAAATGGCAATAAAATTAAATATTCCAGTCTAATTCTATAGCATGCCAATAGAATCATTCCTTGTTATTTAAGCAACGAAATTAGCTCACTACGCTATTAGTGGAGAATGTCAATAAAATTGAATTTTCCGGTCAGATTCTATAGCATTGCAATGACTACAGCCTGCCAATAGAATCTGTCGTCCTTATTTATGCATCAAAATTACCTCACCACGGTGTTAGTCGAAAATGTCAATAAAATTGAATTTTCCAGTCAGATTCTA
>NW_016930729.1:0-747 GCF_001483705.2 Eufriesea mexicana
CTCACAACGATGTTAGTCGAAAATGTCAATAAAATCGAACTTTCCAGCCATATTCTATAGCATAGCGACGGCTATAGCATGCCAATTGTATCCTTTCTGCTTATTTGTGAAGAAAGATAGCACACCATGATATTAGTCGAAAATGTCAATAAAATTGAATTTTCCTGCCAGAGTCCAAGCGTTGCAAAGCCTATAGCGCGCCAAAAGTATCTTTCCCCCTTACTTATGGAAGGAGGTTTGGCCTCCACGATATTTGTCGAAAATGTGAATAAAATTTTATTTTCCAGGAGGATTCTATAGCATGCAATGCCTATAGCACGCCAAAAGAATCGTTCCTCCTTAGTTATGCATGAAAGTTAACTCACCACGATATTAGTCGTAAATGTCAATAAACTTGAACTTTCTAGACAGATTCTACAGCAATGCTAAGGCTATAGGGCGCCAAGAGGATCTTTCCACCTTACTTACGCAAGGGAGTTAGCTCACCACGATATTAGTCAAAAAAGTAAATAAAAATGAATTTTCCAGCCAGGTTCTACAGGACTGCAATGGCTATAGCTCGCCAATAGGATCTCTCCTCCTTGTTTATGCAAGCAAGTTAACTCACCACAATGTTCGTCGAAAATGTCGATAAAGTTGATCTTTCCAGCCAGATACTAAAGCACTGCGACGGCTATAGCAGATGAATTGAATCTTTCCACCTTATATATGCAAGAAAGTTAGCTCACCACGATATTAGTCGAAAAT
>NW_016930729.1:986-1508 GCF_001483705.2 Eufriesea mexicana
TATTCGAAAATGTCAACGAAATTGAACTTTCCAGCCAGATTCCATAGCAGTGCGACGGCTATAGCACGCCAATTGAATCTTTCCTCCTTATTTATGCAATAAAGTTAGCTCACCACGATATTAGTCGAAAATGTCAATAGAATTGAATTTTCCGGGAAGATTCTATAGCTTTGAAATGCCTATAGTACGCCAATAGAATCTTCCCTCCTTATTTATGAAAGAAAGATAGCTCACCACGATATTAGTCGAATATGTCAATAAAATTGAATTTTCCAGCCTGATTCTACAGCATTGCAATGGATATAGCACGCTGAAATTATCTTTCCCCCTTACTTATGCAAGGAAGTAAGCTCAGCGCGATGTTAGTAGAAAATGTCAATAAACTTGAACTTTCCAGGCAGATTCTATAGTATTGCCGCGGCTATAGCACGCCAATTGAATCCTTCCTCCTTATTTATGAAAGAAAGATAGCTCACCATGATATTAGTCGAAAATGTCAATAAATTTGAATTTTCCAACCAC
>NW_016930729.1:1609-2496 GCF_001483705.2 Eufriesea mexicana
AAATGTCATTAAGATTGAATATTCCGGCCATATTCTACAGCATTACAACGGCTATAGCGCGCCAATAGGTATTTCCTCCTTATTTATGCACGAAAGTTACCTCACCACGACATTAGCCGAAAATGTCAATAAAATTGAATTTTCCAAGCAGATTCTATAGCACTGCAATGGCTAAAGCACGCCAATCGTATCTTTCCTCCTTATTTATACAAGAAAGTTAGCTCACCACGATATTAGTCGAAAATGTCAATAAAATTGAACTTTCCAGCCAGATTCTATAGCATTGCGACGGCTATAGCACGCCAATTGAATCTTTCCTCCTTATTTATGCAATAAAGTAAGCCCACAACGATATTAGTCGAAAATGTCAATAAATTTGAATTTTGCAACCACATTATATATCAATGCAATGGCTATAGCCCGCCAATAGTATTCTTCCTCCTTATTTATGATAGAAAGGTAGCTCACCATGATATTAGTCGAAAATGTCAATAAATTTGAATTTTCCAACTACATTCTATATCATTGCAATGACTATTGCACGCCAACAGAATTATTCCTGCTTATTTATGCAAGAAAGGTGGCCCACCACGATATTAGTCTAAAATGTCGGTAAAATTGAATTTTCCTGCCAGACTCCATAGCATTGGAAGGGCTATAGCACGCCAATAGTATCTATCCCCCTTTCTTATGCAATGAAGTTAGCTCACCGCGATATTAGTCGAATATGTCAATAAAATTGAATTTTCCAGCCAGATTCTGCAGCATTGCAATGGATATAGCACGCTGAAAGTATCTTTCCCCCTTACTTATGCAAGGAAGTGAGCTCAGCGCGATGTTAGTCGAAAATGTCAATAAACTTGAACTTTCCAGGCAGATTCTATAGC
>NW_016930730.1:0-616 GCF_001483705.2 Eufriesea mexicana
CTATTGGCGTGCTATAGCCATTGCAATGCTATAGAATCAGGCAGGAAAATCCAATTTTATTGAGATTTCCTAGTAATATCGTGGTGAGCTAACTTTGTTGCTTTGATCAGGAGGAAGGATTCTATTGGCGTGCTCTAGCCATTGCAATGCTATCTAATCTGCCTGGCAAATTCAATTTTATTGACAATTTCGAATAATATCGTGGTGAGCTATCTCCCTTGTATACGAAAGGGAGAAGAATTCCATTGGCCTACTATAGCCATTGCAATACTATAGAATCTGGTTAGAAAACTCCATTTTAATGACATTTTCGACTAATATCGTGGTGAGCTAGCTGTCTTGCATATATAAGGAGGAAAGATACCATTGGCGTGCTATAGCCAACTATAGCCATTGCAATGCCATAGAATCTGTCCGGAATATTCAATTTTATTGACAATTGCGACTAATATCGCTGTGAGATAACTGTCCTGCATAAATAAGGAGGAAAGATTCCATTGGCGTGCTATAGCCGTTGCACTGCAATATGATTGGGCAGGAAAATTAATTTTATAGACATTTCCCTCTAATACCGTGGTGAGCTAGCTTTCTTGCTTAGATAAGGAGTGACTCTATT
>NW_016930731.1:0-497 GCF_001483705.2 Eufriesea mexicana
AAAATTCAATTTTATTGACATTTTCGACATATATCGTGGTGAGCTAACTTTCTTGCATTCGTACGGAGAAAGAATTCTTTTGGCGTACAATAGCCATTGCAGTGTTTTAGAGTCTGGCTGGAATATTCAATTTCATTGACATTTTCTACTGATATCGTTGTGAGCTGACTTTCGTACATATATAAGGAGGAAAGATTCTATTGACGTGCTGTAGTCATTGCATTGCTACAGGATCTGGCTGGAAAATTCAATTTTATTGACATTTTCGACATATATCGTGGTGAGCTAACTCCCTTGCATACGTAAGGAGGAAGAATTCTATTGGCGTACAATAGCCACAATAGCCACTACAATCTTTTAGAATCTGGCTGGAAAATTAAATTTCATTGACATTTTCTGCTAATATTGTTGTGAGCTGACTTTCGTGCATAAACACGGTGGAAAGATTCTTTTGACGTGCTGTAGCCATTGCATTGCTACAGGATCTGGCTGGAAAA
>NW_016930732.1:0-201 GCF_001483705.2 Eufriesea mexicana
GCAATAGCCATTGCAATGCTGCAGAATCGTGCTGGAATGTTCAATTTTATTGACATTCTCGACAAATGTCGTGGTGAGTTACCTTTCTTGCATAAATATGGAGGAAAGATCCTATTGGCGTGCTATTGCCATTGCAATGCTGTAGTATCTGGATGGAAAATTCTATTTTATAGACATTTTCTGCTAATAACGTGGTGAGTT
>NW_016930732.1:7521-10695 GCF_001483705.2 Eufriesea mexicana
TTCCCCCGTAAATAAGGCGGAAAGATTCTATTGTCGTGCTATTGCCACCGCAATGCCAAAGAATCAGGTGGGAAAAATCCATTTTATTGACATTTTCGACTAATATCGTGGTGAGCGAGTTTCCTTGCATATGTATGTGGGAAAGATCCTTTTGACGTGCTCTAGCCATTGTGATGCAGTATAATCTGGCCCGAAAATTCAATTTTAATGACATTTTCGACTAATATCGTGGTGAGCGAGTTTCCTTGCATATGTATGTGGGAAAGATCCTTTTGACGTGCTCTAGCCATTGTGATGCAGTATAATCTGGCCCGAAAATTCAATTTTAATGACATTTTCGACTAATATCGTGGTGAGCGAGTTTCCTTGCATATGTATGTGGGAAAGATCCTTTTGACGTGCTCTAGCCATTGTGATGCAGTATAATCTGGCCCGAAAATTCAATTTTAATGACATTTTCGACTAATAGCATGGTGAGGCAGCTTGCTTGCATAAGTAAGGAGGAAAGATCCTTTTGACGTGCTCTAGCCATTGTGATGCAGTATAATCTGGCCCGAAAATTCAATTTTAATGACATTTTCGACTAATAGCATGGTGAGGCAGCTTGCTTGCATAAGTAAGGAGGAAAGATCCTTTTGACGTGCTCTAGCCATTGTGATGCAGTATAATCTGGCCCGAAAATTCAATTTTAATGACATTTTCGACTAATAGCATGGTGAGGCAGCTTGCTTGCATAAGTAAGGAGGAAAGATCCTTTTGACGTGCTCTAGCCATTGTGATGCAGTATAATCTGGCCCGAAAATTCAATTTTAATGACATTTTCGACTAATAGCATGGTGAGGCAGCTTGCTTGCATAAGTAAGGAGGAAAGATCCTTTTGACGTGCTCTAGCCATTGTGATGCAGTATAATCTGGCCCGAAAATTCAATTTTAATGACATTTTCGACTAATAGCATGGTGAGGCAGCTTGCTTGCATAAGTAAGGAGGAAAGATCCTTTTGACGTGCTCTAGCCATTGTGATGCAGTATAATCTGGCCCGAAAATTCAATTTTAATGACATTTTCGACTAATAGCATGGTGAGGCAGCTTGCTTGCATAAGTAAGGAGGAAAGATCCTTTTGACGTGCTCTAGCCATTGTGATGCAGTATAATCTGGCCCGAAAATTCAATTTTAATGACATTTTCGACTAATAGCATGGTGAGGCAGCTTGCTTGCATAAGTAAGGAGGAAAGATCCTTTTGACGTGCTCTAGCCATTGTGATGCAGTATAATCTGGCCCGAAAATTCAATTTTAATGACATTTTCGACTAATAGCATGGTGAGGCAGCTTGCTTGCATAAGTAAGGAGGAAAGATCCTTTTGGCGTACTATAGCCGTTGCAATGCTGTAGAATGTGGCCGGGAAATTCAATATTATTGACATTTTCGAGTTATATCGTGGTGAGTTAACATTCTTGCATAAATAGGGAGGAAAGATCCGTTCGAAGTGCTATGGCCATTGCAATGCTGCAGAATCTGGCTGGAAAATTCAATTTTATTGACATTTTTGTCTAATACCGTGGTGAGCCAACTTCCTAGCATACGTAAGGAGCAAAAACCCTTTTGGAGTGCTATATCCACCGCAATGCAGAAGATTCCGGCTGGAAAATTTAATTTTATTGACATTTTCGACAAATATCGTGGTGAGCTAACTTTCTTGCATAAACAAGGAGGAAAGTATATATTGGAAAGCAATAACCATTTAAATGTTATAGAATCTGGCCGGAAGATTCAATTTAATTGACATTTTCGAATAATATTCTGGTGCGCTACCATTCTTGCAAAAATAAGTAGGATAGATTCTAATGGCGTGCTTTAGGGATTGCAATGCAATAGAATCCTCTTGGAAAATTTAATTTTATTGACATTTTCGACTAATTTGGTGGTGAGCTATCTTCCTTACATATATAAGGAGGAAAGATCCGTTCGGGGTGCTATAGGCATTGCAATGCTGTAGAATGTGGCCGGAAAATTCAATTTTATTGACATTTTCGTGTAATATCGTGCTGAGTTAACTTTCTTGCATACATAGAGATGAAAGATCCGTTTGGAGTGCTATAGCCATTGCAATGCTGCAGAATCTGGCTGGAAAATTCGATCTTATTGACATTTTCGTCTAATATCGTGATGATCTAACTTTCTTGCATAAACAAGGAGGAAAGATTATATTGCCAAGACGTAACCATTGCAGTGCTATAGAAACTGGCTGGAAAGTTCAATTTTATTGACATTTTCGACAAATATCGCGGTGAGCTAATTTACTTGCATACGCAATGAGGAAAAGTCATTTTGGCGTGCTATATCCACCGCAGTGCAGAGGAATCTGCCTGGAAAATATAATTTTATTGACATTCTTGACTAATATCGCGGTTAGCTAACTTTCTTGCATAAATAAGGAGGAAGGATTCTATTGGCGTGCTACACCCGCTGAAATGCTGCAGAATCCGGCTGGAAAATTCATTTTCATTGACATTTTCGTGTGATATTGTGGTGAGCTGCCTTTCTTGGATAAATACGGGGGAAAGATTCTTCTGGCGTGCTATAGTCATTGCAATGATATAGAATGTGCCTGGCAGAATCAATTTTATTGACATTTTCGACAAATATCTTGGTGAGATAACTTTCTTGCATAAACAAGGAGGAAAGATTATATTGGCAAGCTATAACCATTTCAATGCTATAGAATCTGGTCGGAAAATTCAATTTTATTGACATTTTCGGCTAATACCGTGGTTAGCTATCTTTCATGCGTAAATAAGGAGGAAAGATTCTTTTTGCGTGCTATAGCCATTGCAATGATATAGAATCTGGCTGGAAAGTTCAATAATATTGACAGTTTCGACTATTATCGTGGTGAGCTATCCTTATTGCCTAAATAAGCGGGGTAGATTCTATTGGCGTACTATAGACTCTGCAATGATATAGTATGTGGTTGGAAAATTCAATTTTATTAACATTTTCGGCTAATATCGTGGTGCGTTAACTTTCTCGCAAAAATAAGGAGGATAGATTCTAATGGCGTGCTATAGGCATTGCAATGCAATAGAATCTTCCTGGAAAATTCAATTTTATTGACATTTTCGACTAATATCGTGGTGAGCTAACTTCCTTGCATAGGTAAGGAGGAAAGATCC
>NW_016930732.1:11263-11492 GCF_001483705.2 Eufriesea mexicana
TGACATTTTCGACTAATATCGTGGTGAGCTAACTTTCTTGCATAAACAAGCCGGAAAGATTATACTGCCAAGCTATAACCATTGCAGTTCTTTAGAAACTGGCTGGAAAGTTCAATTATATTGACATTTTCAACTAATATCGTGGTGAGCTACCTTTCTGGCTTATGTATGGAGGAAAGATCCTTTTGGCGTGCTATAGCCATTGCAATGCTGTAGAATCTGGCAGAAA
>NW_016930733.1:0-214 GCF_001483705.2 Eufriesea mexicana
CATCTATCCGTCCATACATCCATCAATCGATAGAGCCACCCATCCATACATCCATCAATCCATACATAATTCCATCCATACGTCCGTCCTTCCATACACGAACCCAGCCTTACATCCATCGATTCATGCATATATCCATCCATACATCCATCCACCAATCCATCAATCCATCAATACATCCATACATACATCAATTCATACATCCATACATACA
>NW_016930733.1:1793-2140 GCF_001483705.2 Eufriesea mexicana
CCAATCCATCAAAACATACATCCACCCATCCATACATCCATCGAAAAATACATGCATGCATCCATACAAGCACCCATCCATACGTCCATCGTTACATACATCTATCCATCCATACATCCTTACATACATACATCCATACATCCATGCATCCAAACATCCGTACAACCATACTTTCCTGCGTCCATGCATGCACACATACATTCATCCATAAATCCGTCCAACCATACAGCCATCCATCCATACATACATCCATACGTACATCCAGACATCCGTACAATCACCCTCACACATCCATACATACATCCGTCAATACATGCATACATACATCCACCCACATCCACACATAC
>NW_016930734.1:0-469 GCF_001483705.2 Eufriesea mexicana
ACTAATATCGGGTTGAGCTAACATTCTTGCATAAATAAGGTGGAACGATTCTATTGGCGTGCTGTAGCTATTGCAATGACATATAATCTGGCTGGAAAATTAAATTTTATTGACATTTTCGACTAATATCGGGGTGAGCTTACTTTCTTGCCTAAATAAGGAAGAAAGAAACTATTGGCGACCTATAGCCATTGCAATGCTATAGAATCTGGCTGGAAACTCCAATTTTATTAACATTCTCTCCCAATATCGTGGTGAGCAAACTCTCTTGCATAAATATGGAGGAAAAATTCCGTTGGCGTGCTGTAACCATTGCAGTGCAGTAGTATCTGGCTGTAAAATATAATTACACAGACAGTTTCGAATAATATCGGGTTGGGCTAACATTCGTGCATAAATAAGGATTAACCATTCTATTGGCGTGCTATTGCCATTGCAATGACATATAATCTGGCTGGAAAATTAAATT
>NW_016930735.1:0-253 GCF_001483705.2 Eufriesea mexicana
AAGTACAGACTTCTACTTGTCAGAAAATAGGTCTATTCAAAATCTATATCCTCTTAAAGCTTGAAGAATAGATCGCCTAACGCCTTCAATCCAATGGCAAGCACAGACATCTACTTGCCAGCGAATAGGTCGATTCAAAATCTATATCCTGCTATAGCATGGTGATTTGATCGCCGAACGCCTTCAATCCAATGGCAAGCACAGCCATCTGCTTGCCAGAGAATAGTTCTATTCAAAATCTATAACCTGTTAT
>NW_016930736.1:0-456 GCF_001483705.2 Eufriesea mexicana
GCGGCAAGCCTATCGAGCCACGACCGCTATTGCTGGTCTCCCCAGCGCCAATCGGAGCATCTTAGTGCACAATAGAGCCCAGATATACACCGAATAGCAGTGTGTAGCACAAGAGACAAAGCTATCGAAACCAAATCTAACCTTGGCTATCCAAACGAAACTTAACATAACGCAACCTAATGTGCCGCGATAACTATTCCTGTCGTCTACGTAGACAAGCAATTTGTGTTGGCACACAGAAATCGTCTACATAGACAAGCAATTTGTGTTGGCACACAGAAGGGCACAAAAGACCATAGAATAGCAGTGTGCGGCACAGAAGTCAAATCTACCCTAGCCTAGCGCAACCTAGCCAAACGTAATATAGCTCAACCTAACAAGCGGCGACCGCTACTGCTGGACTCCCCAGAGAAGAGCAGACGCTAGTAGAGCAATGCACTGCACGGGTATCTAGCG
>NW_016930737.1:0-472 GCF_001483705.2 Eufriesea mexicana
TGAATTTTCCATCCAGATACTATAGAATTGCAATGGCCATAGCTGGCCAATAGAATCTTTCCTCCTTATTTATGCAAGAAAGTCACCTCACCTCGATATTAGTAGAAAATGTCAATCAATTTGAATTTTCGAGGCAGATTCCATAGCATTGTAATGGGTATAACGAGCCAATGGAATATTTCCTCCTTGTTTATGCAAGAAAGTCACCTCACCACGATATTAGTCGAAAATGTCAATAAAATTGAATTTACGAGGCAGATTCTATTGCATTGTAATGGGTATAGCGTGCTAATAGAATCTTTCCTCCTTGTTTATGCAAGGATGTGAGCGCACGACGATATTAGTCGAAAATGTTAATAAAATTGAATTTCCCAGACAGATTCTATAGTATTGCATTGGCCATGGCTGTCCAATTGAATCTTTCCTCCGTATTTATGCAAGAAAGCTACATCACCACGATATTATTCGAAAA
>NW_016930738.1:0-290 GCF_001483705.2 Eufriesea mexicana
AGTAGGCAATAATTTATTAATTCTTTCACTTTTATTATAAACATACGTTGCGAGCAATTTGTTGTTAATAATATTAATTTGTTATTAACAATCAGTGTAATAATTTATAAACTTTTTGCAAATTATAGTTACATTTTGACGCAAATTCTATCCAAGTTCAAGTAATAACCAGTAATTCCTTAATGTTTTCATTTTTATTGTAAATTTACGATGTGAACAATTTGTTGTTAACATTAATAATTTGTTACTAACGATAAGTATTATAATTTACGTATAATAGTATATGTGTA
>NW_016930739.1:0-487 GCF_001483705.2 Eufriesea mexicana
ATAAATACGGAGGAAAGATTCAATTGGCGTGCTATAGCCGACGCAATGCTATAGAATCTGGAACGAAAGTTCAATTTTATAGACATTTTCGACTAATATCGTAGTGAGCGAACTTCCGTGCATAAGTAAGGAGGAAAGATGCTTTTTGAGTGCTATAGCCATTGCAATGATATAGATTGCGGTTGGAAAATACAATTTTGTTAACATTTTCTTCTAATATCGTGGTGAGCAAACTTTCATGCATAAACAAGGAGGAAAGATACTACTGGCCAGCTGTAGCAATTGCAATGCTTTAGAATGTGACTGGAAAGTTCAATTTTATTTACATTTTCGACTAATATCGTGGTGAGCTAACTTCCTTGCAAAAGTAAGGAGGAAAGACGCTTTTTGAGTGCTATGCCATAGCAATGATATAGAATAAGGATGGAAAATACAATTTTGTCGACATTTTCGACTAATATTGTGGTGAGCTAATTTTCTTGCATAA
>NW_016930740.1:0-2084 GCF_001483705.2 Eufriesea mexicana
GTATGGATCGATGGGTGTATTGATCGGTGGATTTATGGATGTATAGATGTATGGATGTATGTATGTATGGATATACGAATGTATGGATGATACGGATGTGTGGATGTATGTATGTATATATCAATGGATGTATGGATGGATGGAATAATGAATGGGCGGATGTATGGATGGATGGATGTATGGGTGTATGTATGGATGTATGTATGGACGTATGTATGTTTGGATGGATGTATGGATGGATGGATTTGTGGATGTGTGGATATATGATGGATGGGTGGATGTATGGATGGATAGATGTATGGATGTATGTATGTATGGATATACGAATGTATGGATGATACGGATGTATGGATGTGTGGATGTATATATGTATGGATGTAAGTATGTATGGATGTATGGATGTATATATGAATGTATCTATGGTTGGATTGATGAATGATTGGATGGATTTGTGGAAGGATGGATGTATGTATAGATGTATGTATGGACGTATGCATGGGTGTATGTATGGATGTATACATTGGTGTTTATATGGATGTATGTATGGATGTATGTATGGGTGTATGTATGGATGTACGGGGGGTGTATGTATGTATGGATGGATGGATGTATGTATGGATGTTTATATGGATGTATGCATGCTGGTATGTATGGATATATGTATGGTTTTATGTATGGATATATGTATGGTTGGGTGGATGTATGGATGGATGAATGCAAGAACGGATTGATGGATTTATGGATACGTGGATGTGTGGCTGTATGGATGTATGTACGGATGGATGTATGTATGGATGGATATATGTATTGGTCAATGGATGTATGAATGCTTGCTTGTATGAATGGATGGATGGATGGTTCGATGGATGTATGGATGGGTGGATGTATGGATGGATGGATGTATGGATGTGTGAATGTATGGATGTATGGGTGTATGGATGGATGGATGTATGGATGGATATATGGGTGGGTGGATTTTTGGATGTGCGGATGCTTGAATGTATGGAAGGATGGATGTATGGATGGATAGATCAATGGATCGATGCATGCGTGGATGGGTGCTTGTATGAATGGATGGATGGATGGTTCGATGGATGTATCGATGGGTGGATGTATGGATGAATGGAAGTACGGCAAGATGGACGTGTGGATGGATGTATGGATGGATGTATGTATAGATGGATGGAAGTAGGGATTGATGGATTTATGGATATATGGATGTGTGGATGTATGGATATATGTATGGATGTATGTATGTATGGATGAACGTATGAATGCATGCATAGATATATGTATGGATGTATAAATGGATGGATGGATGGACGGAAGTATGTATGGATGGATGCATTTATGGATGGATGGATGAATGGATGGATCTATGTTTGGATGTATGTATTTATGGGTGCATTTAACCATGGATGAATGGGTGTATGTATGGATTTGTGTTTGGGTGGATAGATGTATGGGTGCGTGGATGAATGGACGGTTGGATGTAGGGATGGATAGATGTGTGAATGTATTGAGGTATGGATTGTCGGATGCTTGGATATATGGAAATATGGATGCATATATGTAAGGATGTTTGTATGGATGGATGTATGGATCGATGGAAGTATGGATGTATGGATGGGTGGATGAAGGGATACATGGATGGATGGATGGTTGTGTGGATGTATGGATGGATGTATGGAAGAATGTATGAATGTATGCGTGGATGCAGTTAAAGATGTATGTACGGATGCTTGTATGGATGTATGGATGGATGTATGTGTAGTTGGCGGGATATATGGGTGGATGGATGTATTGATGTACAGGTGTATGGAAGCATGATTGTAAGGATTTATGGATGTATGTATGGATGTTTGTGTGAATGTATGTATGTATTTATGCATGGATGTATGTATGATGGTATCTATTTATGTATGTTTTGATGTATGTATGGATGTATAGATAGATGGATGGGTTTGTGGATGGACGTAGGTATGGATGGACGTAAGGATCGATGGATGTATGGATGGTTTGATGTATAGGTGTATGGATGTATGGAACGATATATGTATGTCGGTATGGATGTGCGGGATGAT
>NW_016930741.1:0-660 GCF_001483705.2 Eufriesea mexicana
GATAGGTTTGAATTTCGTGCTATACCCTGCTTTGCGGTGGACTCCTGCGATCTACTGTGCTCTTCTATATCCTGCTCGGCCCTGGGGAGGCCGGCAATAGTGGTCTCGGCTCGCTAGGTTGAGTTACGCTACGTTCTCTTGTGTTACGTTTGGCCAGGCTAGGATAGAGTATATTAGACTTTTGCGCCATACGCTGTTATTCGGTGGATTTTTGCCATCTACTGTGCTGTAATTTGTCCCCTTTGGCTCTGCGCTTGCCAGTGAAGGTGGTCTCGGTATGTCATTTTGAGATAGGTTTTTTTCGTTTGGCCCAGTTAGGCAGCCTCGGTCAGGATTTCTTCTTCGTATACGCCGAACACCGCTGTACGGTCGATTTCCACGCTCCACATTGCTCTACTATAGTCTGCCCGACACTTGGGGTGGCGAGCAATGGTGTTCGTGGCACGTCGGTTTGGGACAGGTTGCGTTTGATTAGGTTACGTTGTGTTAAGTTTTGATTAGGACAGCTTTGGCTTTCGTGCCATACGCGGCTATTCGGTGAGTTCCTGTGATGTGCTGTGCTCTAATATATCCTGCTTTGTTAAGGGGAGGCCAGATGCGGTGGTCGCGGCACGTTATATTGTTCTATGCTGTGATAGTTTGTGTTTGGTGTGGTAAGGT
>NW_016930742.1:0-996 GCF_001483705.2 Eufriesea mexicana
GGCCGCAGCACGTTAGCTTGAGTTATGGAACATTTTGTTCGGTTAGGTTAGGCTAAGTTTGGTTAGGATAATTTTGACATTCGTGCTATTCACTGTTATTCGTTGGAATTCTGTGCTCTACTGTACTGTACTACATTCTGCAAAGGCTATGGGGAGGCCAGGAGCAGTGATCGCAGCAAGTTATGCTGAAATATGCTGCGTTTGGTTAGGTTAGGTTGGACATGTCATGCTAGGATATCTACGGCTTCGGTGATATTCACCTCAGTGCGCTAGATTTCTGTGCTCTACGGTGCTCGAGTACATTGTGCTTGACTCTATCGCGGCCAGCAATGGTGATCTCTGCTCGTTAGGGTGAGTTATGTTACGTCCGGTTAGGTTAGGTTTTGTCAAGCACGGTCAGGTTATCTGCGACTTTCGTGCTATACACTGCTATTCGGGGGATATCTGCACTCGTCTATGCTCTACTATATGCTGCTTGGCCCTGGGGAGGACAACAATAGTCGCGGCATATTAGGTTGTGTTGGGTTACGTCTTGCTGGGTTAGGTTAGGTTAAGTTTGCAGAGTATAGCTTTGACTTTCGTGCTATGAGCTGCTCTCTGGCGGACATCTGTGATCTACTGTGCTCTACGGCGTTATGCTTTGCTTTGAGTGGCCAGTAGCAGTGGTCGCGGCACGTTAAGCTGTGCTATGCTTCGTTTCTTTAGGATAGGTTAGGTCAGGTTATGATAGGTTATCTTTGACTTTTGTGCTACACACTGCTTTTGGGCGCATTTCTGCGCTCCGCGTTGATTTACTATACTCTGCTCGACTCTGGGGATGCGAGCAATAGTGCCCGCGCCACGTTAGGTTGAGGTACGTGACGATTGGTTAGGAATGGTTGGCCTATGTTTGGTTAGTGATGCTTCACGATGCTTCTACTGTCGTGCTATACACTGATGTTCGGTGTACTTCTGTGATCTACTCTGCTCTACTACATTCTGCTTGGCGCTGGAGAG
>NW_016930743.1:0-982 GCF_001483705.2 Eufriesea mexicana
GAACATAATCCAACATAGACTAACGCAGCCCAATGTGCCGAGACCACTATTGCTGGCATTCCCTTAGCCAAGCTGAAAGTACTATACATCTGCAGGGCGCAGGAATCCACCTAATGCCATACTATAGCTCTAAAGGGGAGCTGTCATCTCCTATCGAAACCAACCGCAACATAGCCTATCGTAACCTAGCTCAACCTAGCATGCCGTGACAGACATTGCTGGCCTCCACAGAGCCAAGCAGAACAGACTAGTGGAGAGTACAGCGCAGAAAGCCATAGAATTGCAGTGTATATCAGAAGGTTCAAAGTTACCCAAACATAACCCAAACCAACGAAACATATCGAAGCAACACAAACTAAGGAGCCGAGACCGTTATTGCTGCCCTTCCCAGAGCTAAGCAGGACATACTAGAGGTAGTAGAGCGCAGAAGTCCACCGAATAGCAGTGCATAGCACAAAAGTTACATCAATCGTGACGAAGCTTATCATAACCTAATCAAACCGGACGTAACCTGATTCAACGTAACGTGCCGAAACCACTATTACTGCCCTTCCCAGAGACAAGCTGAAAATATTAGAGCACTGTAGAGCGCAAAATTCACTTGATAGCAGACTATAGAAACGAAAGTTGAAGCTATCCCCTCCCAAACTATCCAATCGTAGCATAAACAAACCTAACCTAACCCAACATAACGTGCGGAAACCTCTATTGCTGCCATGTCCTGGTGCAAGCATGACATACTAGAGCACTGCATACCGCAAAAATTCGCTGTATAGAAGTGTGCGGCGCAAAAGTTGAAGCTATCCTGAACAAACTTAGCCTGGCCCAACTTAGCAGAACGAAACTTGTCCCAAAATAACCAGCGAGGCCACTATTTCTGGCCTTCTCACAGACAAGCTGAGAATATTAGATCAACGTGGGGCGCAGAAATCCAATCTGTATCAGACTATAGCACTAAAGTCAAAGCCATCCTCCCCTAACA
>NW_016930744.1:0-1184 GCF_001483705.2 Eufriesea mexicana
ACTTGTTCTGGTTGGGTCTGTGGAGGCCAGAAATGCTGGTCTCGTCACGTTAATATGATTTATATTACAACAGCTTATGTTAAGCTTGGTGAGGTTAAGATAGGACAGCCTTGACTTTCGTGCTATACGCTGTAATTTGGTGGATATCTGCTCTCTAATGTGCCATACTATATTCTACTTGGCCCTGGGCAGGCCAGGAATAGTGGTCCCGGAACGTTAGGTTGAGCTACGTTGCGTTTGGCTCTGTTACGTTTTGCTAGCATAGCTCTCACTTTTGTGTTACACACTGCTATTCGGCGGATGCCTGCGCTCTACTGTGCTCTATTATGATCGGCTTTTCTATGGGGAGGACATCAATAATGGTCTCGACACGATAGGTTCCGCTCTGTTACGTTCGGGTTTGTTACGTTTGGCTCGGTTAGGATAGGGTAGCTTTGACATTTGTGCTATACACAGCTACTCTATAGATTCCTGCTCTCTACATTGATCTACTACCCTCTGCTTGGCTCTGAGGTCGCCAGCAATAATTGTCGTGTCACGCTTGGCTATGTTACGTTACGTTTTGTTATGTTAGGTTTGGCTATGTTTGGATAGGATAGCAATGGCTTTTGTATCATACACAGGAATTCGGTGGATTTCTGCCACCTACTGTGCTCTAGTACGTGCTGCTTGGCCCTGGGGCGGCCAGCGATGTTGGTCTCGGCACGTTAGGTTCAGACATGTTACCTTTGGTTATGTTACGCTTGGTTAGAATAGGATAGGGAAGCTCTGACTTTTGTGCTATACACTGCTACTCGGTGGATATGCGCGCTTCACGTTGCTCTACTAGCCTCCGCTCGGCTCTGGGAGGACAGTAATATTCGTCGCGGCACGTTACGCTGAGTTCGGTTACGTTAGGTTTCCTGCGCCCTTTCCACTGCACCCTGCTATTCTAATGATATCTGCGCTCTGCTTTCGCCTAATATGCTCTCCATTGCTCCGGGGAGGCCAGAGACTATGGTCGCGGCAGGTTAGGTTGAGTTAGATAGCGTTTGGTTGGGTTACGTTAAAGTTATGTTATTGTGGCTTATGTTAGGAAATCTTTGACTTTCGTTCTCCACATAGCAATCATATAGATTCCGGCGCTCTACACTGCTCTTTCATATTCTGCCTGTCTCTGTGGACGCCAGGAGTAGATCTCGCAG
>NW_016930745.1:0-984 GCF_001483705.2 Eufriesea mexicana
GCTATTCGGCGGGCTTCTGCGCTCTAGTGGGCTCTAGTACATTCTGCTTGGATCTGGGGATTCCAGCAATGGTGGTCCCGGCACCATAGGTTGAGCTATGGTACGTTCGGTTATGTTACGTTGGGTGAGGTTAGGGTAGGATAGTCTAGACTTTCGTGCTGTACACTGCTTTCCGCCGATCTCTGCGATATGTTGCGTTCCAACATCTTCTGCGTGGCTCTGGGGAGGGCTGCCATAGTGGTCTCGGCACGATAGGCTGAGTGACGTTACGTTTGGTTAGGACAGATTTTGCCAAGTTTGGTCAGGGTATCACCTACTATTGTGCTATACACTGCATTGCGGCGGATTTCTGCGGTCTGCTGTGCTCTGGTATATTCTGGTTGGCTCTGGGGAGGCCGGTAATTGTGGTCTCGGCGCGTTAGATTGAGTTATGTTCCGTTCGACGTTCGGTTAGGTTAGGTTAGGTTAATCTCGGCCATGTTATCCTAGACCTTGGTGACATACATTGCTATTCAGCGGGTATCTGCCCTCGACTGTGCTCTGCTATATTCTGCTTGCCCTGTGTAGGCCAGCAATTGTGGTCGCGGCACGAACTGATGGGCTAGGCTGTGTGTGGCTGGGTTACGGTAACGTGGGTTATGTTCTGAGACTGCCACTTTTCTGCTGTACACCGCGATCCTATGGACTTCAGAACTCCACCGTGCTCTAGTATATTCTGCAGGGCTCTGGGGCAGCCAGAGATTGTGGTCGCGGACGTTATGTTGAGTCATGTTACGTACGCTCATGCTACGTGTGCTTATGTTTGGATAATGTAGCCTTGACTCTTGAGCTATACATTGCTTTTCGGTGGATTTTTGGTTCCTGCAGTGCTCTAACATATTCTGCCTGTCCCTGGCGAGGCCAGAAATATTGGTCTCGTCACGCTATGTTAAGTTACACTACGTTAGGGTAGGTTTGGTTTCGTCACGTTTGGCTGCGGTATCC
>NW_016930746.1:0-818 GCF_001483705.2 Eufriesea mexicana
GTTAGGTTAGGTTGGGTTTGATTAGGATAGTTCTGACATATGTGCTCAACACTGATATTCTAACGGCTTCTGCGCTTTACTGTCCTCTACCATATTCTGCTTTTCTCTGCGGAAGTCAGCAATAGTGTTGGCGGCACGTTAGGTTCAGCTCATCTATGTTCGGTTAGGTCAGGTTCGGTCTGGATAGGACAGGGTACCATTGACTTTTGTGCTATACATTGCTATTTGATGGCTTCTCCGCTCTACTGTGGTCTACTATACTCTGCTCGGCTCTCGGGAGGCCAGCAAGAGTGATCATGCCACGAAATGTTTTGTTAGGCCACGTTTGGTTATGTTACGATTGGTGAGATTAGGAGAGTGTAGCATCGATTTTTGTGCTATATGACGCTGTTCGGTGGATATCTATGCTCTACATTGCTCTATTGCGCACTGCTCGACTCTGTGGAGGCCAGTAATAGTTGTCTCTGCACGTTAGGTTGAGATAGTTTACGTATGGTTATGTTAAGTTTGGTTAGGCTACTGTAAGGTAGCTTTGACTTTTGTGCCAAACACGGCCATTCGGTAGATCACTGAGTACTTCTTTGGTCTAATATGCTCTGCTTGGCTCTGAGGAGGTCAGCAATACTTGCCTCGGCGCCTTGTGTTTCGTTAGGCTACGTTCGGTTGCGTTCGGTTCGGACAGGTTGGGTTAGGGTGTCCTGCACTCTTGTGCTATACACTGCAATGCGGCAGATTAATGCGCTCTACGTTAGGTTGAATTACGTAATGTCTGACTATGTTCCGTTGGTTTGGGTTAGGCATGGGTAGCGTTGACTCTT
>NW_016930746.1:4062-5081 GCF_001483705.2 Eufriesea mexicana
TTGGCTATGTTCTCTCACATCGGGTTAGGCCTGGGACGCTTTGACGATTCTGATATACACTGCGATTCTATGGATTTCTGCCTTATACTCTCCACTAGTGCTCTCTGCACTGCTGTTGGGAGGTCAACAATAGCGGTCACGGCATGTTAGGTTGAGTTACATTATTCTCGGTTATGCTAGGATAGCTATGGCTTTGGGGCAATAGCTTCCTATTAGGCGGATACCTGCGCCCCTCAGTGCTTCAATATGCTCAGCTTGTCTCTTGGATGGCCGGCAATAGTCGTCTCGGCACACTATGTTTTATCAGGTTACGTCCGATTAGTTTGGGTTATGCTATGTTCGGTTAGAATATCTGCAACTTTGGTGCTGCACATATCTATTCCGAGGATTTCTGCGATCTACAGTGTTCTAGTACGCCCTGCTGCACTCTCGGGTGCGCAGAAATAGCGGTCTCCGGCACGTTGTGTTACGTTATTCTACGTTTCATTATGTCCTGTTGGTTTGGTTAGCTTTGGGTAGCTTTGACTTTTCTGATGTACACAGCGATTCCATGGACTTCTGCGTTCTACACACCTCTAACGTGTTCTGCTTGGCCCTGCGGAGGACATCAATTTCGGGTGCGGCACGTTAGGTTGTGTTAGGTTACGTTTGGTTATTTTACGATTGGCCTGGTTAGGAGAGGATGGCTTTGACTTTAGCGCTATAGTCCGCTATTGGCTGGCATTCTGCGCCCTACATTGCTCTAGTGTTTTCAGCTTGGCTCTGGGAAGGTCAGAAATAGTGGTCTCGTCACGTTATGCTGAGTTACACTACGTATGAATTAGTTAGGTTTGGTCAAATTTGATAAGGGCATGCTTGACTTTTCTGCTGCACACGGCAATGCGATGGATTTCTGCGCTCTGCTGCGATCTAGTATGTTCTGCTTGGCTCTCGGGAGACCAGCAACAGTGGTCTCTTCACGTTTGGTGCGTCTGGTTACGTCTGGTTACGTTACGCTTTATTATGTTGGGATGCGATAG
>NW_016930747.1:0-607 GCF_001483705.2 Eufriesea mexicana
TGTCCTCCTTATTTATGCAAGAAAGTAACTTCACCACGATATTAGTCGAAATTGTCAATAAAATTGAATTTTCCTGCCTAATTCTATAGCATTGCAATGACTATAGCATGCCAATAGTATCTTTCCTCCTTATTTATGCAAGAAAATTAGCTCACCACGATATTAGACGTAAATGTAAATGAAATTGAATTTTCCAGCCGGATTCTATATCTCTGCAATGGCTATAGCACGCCAATAGAATCTTTCCTCCGTATTTATGCAAACTTATTTATGCAAGAAGATTAGCTCACAACGATATTAGTCGAAAATGTAAATAAAATTGAATTTTCCAGCCAGATTCTATAGCATTGCAATGGCTACAGTACGCCAATAGTATCCTTCCTCCATACGTATGCAAAGCAGCCAGCTCGCCACGATATATGTCGAAAATGTCAATAAAATTGTATTATCCCGGCAGTTTCTATAGCATTGCAATGGCTATAGCACACCAATGGCATCTTTCCTCCTCATTTATGCAAGAAAGCTAGTTCACCACTATATTAGTCGAAAATGTCTATAAAATTGAATTTTCCATCCGGATTCTATAGCATTGCATCCACTATTGCAC
>NW_016930747.1:696-937 GCF_001483705.2 Eufriesea mexicana
CAGGCAGATTCAATAGCAATGCAATTGCTATGGCACGCCAATGGTATCTCTCCTCCTTATTTGTACAAGACAGCTAGCTCACCACGATATTAGTCGAAAATGTCAATAAAATTTAATTTTCCAGGCAGATTCAGTAGCATTGCGATGTCTATAGCACGCCAATAGAATCCTTCCGCCTTATCTAAGCAAGAAAGGTAGCTCACCACGATATTACTCGAGAATGTCAATAAAATTGAATTTT
>NW_016930748.1:0-568 GCF_001483705.2 Eufriesea mexicana
AGCCCAGGAACGAATTTCTGGACGAAACAGTGTTCTTAAGGATTACCCAACCATTTAACCGAATCACGCCTCCGCCTTCAACCACAAAAATATCCAAGTGATGCTTCGATCGAAGGACGCAAGTGTACGGCTTTACCATTTGTATAGAGCCCGCAAGTGGTATTCTCGGACCTCTCCTCGCAAAGTTATAACCGCTCAAAGGCAAAGGTAGCGTAGTTCCGCGTTTGTACTTGGTTGCATGCAATGGAAAGCCATTGAACATAGAAACATGGTGCTAGACATCCAGTAAAATCTATGGAAATGCATTAGTTGCAAATACCATGTTTACAACGCAGGAATATAGTAATGTCGTTGCGGTAGAACGCATGGCGAGCGCTAACGAACTGGCGATTGTAGACGACGAGCCTAATATATACGACGCAAGCCGAAGACTAGCAATAGGTCACGGTGCTCCGTAACAGCGTTGCTGTGGTTATTTTGTCCTATTACCTTTTGCGTGAGTACGAGAAGCATGGTTTCCGTCGAGCGTGTTCCACTCTACGACATAGCGGACTTTGCCTCTAGACAA
>NW_016930749.1:0-933 GCF_001483705.2 Eufriesea mexicana
TGTAAAGCGGTGGTTTTCTGCGTTCTTCTGTGATCTAGTATGTTCCGCTTCGCTATGAGGACAACAGTAACTGTGGTCTCGCCACGCTAGGTTAAGATACGATAAGTTTGGCTATGCTACGTTAGCTTCGCTTAGGATAGGTCTGATTCGACTTTTCTGCAAGACACTGCGATTCTATGGATTACTGCGCACTCCTCTACTCTAGTATGCTCTGCTCGACTCTGTGGAGGCCAGCAAGACTGGTCGCCGTGCGATAGGTATGTTAGGTTAGGTTTCGTTATGTTACGTTTGGTTAGGTTAGGAAAGGATGGATCTGACTCTTGTGCTTTACACTGCAAAGCCGCGGGTATCTGTAGTCCACTGTGCTCTAGGATATTCCGCTTGTCTCTGGGGCGCCGGCAATGGTAGTCGCGGCACGATAGGTTGAGCTATGTTACTTTCGCTAGGTTAGGTATTGTTATGTTTGCTCAGGCTACCACGGACTTTTGTGCTATGCACTGCAGTGAGGCGGTTTTCTGCTGTCTACTGCGCTCTAGTACATTCTGGTTGGCTCTGTGGAAGTCTGCAATAATGACCTTCTCTCGTTCGGTTTAGTTAGTCTACGTTTGGTTAAGTTAGGTTTGGTATGGTAGAGTTAGGGTATCTTTTTGACGTCTGTGCTATTCGCTGCTCTTTGGAGGCTTTCTACGCTCTACTCTGCTCTAGCATTTTCTGCTTGGCTCTGCGGAGCCTCGCAATAGTGTCCTCGGCACGTTTGGTTGAGATAGATTACGTTTCGTTATGTTACGATTGTTTATGTTATTAAAGGACAGATATGACTTCTGCGCTTTACATTGCAACGCCGCGGATTCCTGAGTGCTCTAGCATATTCTGCATGGCTCCGGGGTGGTCACCAATATTGTTGTAGTGGGGTTAGGTGTAGTTAGTTTACGT
>NW_016930750.1:0-974 GCF_001483705.2 Eufriesea mexicana
GTTACATTGTGTCAGGTTACGTTAGGTTATGATGGGTCAGGATAAGTTTTATCAGGATAGCTTCAACTTTTGTGCTGTACACCTCCATACGCTTGGCTTATGCGCTCTACTGTGATCTAGTATATACTGCTTGGCCCTGGCAGGGCAGCAATAACGGTATCGGCACTTTAGACTGATTTGGGATATGATTGGTTATGTTCTATATGTTTGGGTTAGGTTTGGGTGGCTTTGACTTTTCTGACGTACACTGCGATTCTATGTATTTTTGCGCTACAATCACCATCAGTGTGCTCTGCTTGGCACTTTGGATGTCAGCAATAGTGGTGGCGGCACGTTTGGCTGAGCACCGTTAAGTCTGGTTGTGTTACTATTGGTTCTGTTAGGAGAGGTAGCTTTGACCTTAGATATATCTTCTGCTGTTATGTGGGTTTCTGCGCCCTGCAGTGATCTAATGCTTTCAGCTTGGATCTTGGAGGACCAGCAGCAGTGGTCTCGGCGCGTTGCGTTGAGTCTGATTGCGTGCGGTTGTGTTGCGTTAGACTGAGTTTGGTTAGGGTAGCTATAACTTTCATTCTGTACACTGAAATATGGTGGATTTCTGCGCTCTACTGTGCACTGGTATATCCTGCTTCGCTCTGCGAAGGGCACCAATGGCTGTCTCGGCACGTTTGTATGAATTAGGCTATATTTGGCTGTGTCCCGTTTGTTTGTGTTAGGTTTGGCTGCCTCTGACTCTTCTGATATGTACTGCAATTCTATGGATGTCAGCGTTCCGCTCTCCACTACTGATGTGTTCCGCTGGCTTGTGTGGAGGCCATTAATAGTTGTCGCGGAACGCTAGGTTTAGGCAGGTTACGTTTGGTTATAATGCGGTTGGTTAGGTTATTGGTAGATTGCTTTGTCTTTAGTGCTACGGTCTGCAATTGAGTGGATCTCTGCACACTACAGTGCTCCAATGTTTTCAGCTTGGCTCT
>NW_016930751.1:0-1373 GCF_001483705.2 Eufriesea mexicana
GTAGAGCAACGTGTAGTGCAGAAATGCACCGAATAGCACTGTATGGCACAAAAGTCAAAGAAACTCTAATCATGCATTCCAAACCTTCGCTAACGGAACTTATCATACCTCAAACTAACGTGGCAATACCAACATTAGTGACCACCCCAGAGCGAAGTAGAACATATTAGAGCACACTACAGCGCAGAAATCCACCGAATAGCAGCGTATGGCACGAAGGTGTAAGCCTTTCTATCCTAACCTAACCAAATGTGACATAGGCAAACTTAGAACAGCTCAACCTATCGTGCCGAGACCACTATTGCTGGCCCCACAGCGGCAAGCAGAATATACTACAGCAGAGCGAAGCGCAGAAATCCACTGTATGGCAATGTATAACACAAGAGAAGCAAATACCCCACCCTAACCTGTCCTAACCGAACGTAACATATCTCAACATAGCTTCCCGCGACAACTGCTCCTGGCAACCCCAGTACCAAGCAGAGTGTAGTAGAGCACAGTAGATCACAGAAATCCACCGAATAGCAGTGTATATTATGAAAGTCGAAGCTATCCTAACCAAACTTAACCTAGCCTTGCCGAACCAAACGTAACCTGACAGAACCTGACGACCCACGAGCAGTATTGCTCGCCTGCCCAGAGTCGAGCAGAGTATAGTAGAGCAATGTCGAGCGCAGGAGCCCACCAAATAGATGTGAATAGCACAAAAGTCTATCGAAATCCTAACCGAGCCTTCCTAACCTAACCTAACGGAGCGCACCCTTACTCACACTGACGTGCCGATACCAATATTACTAACCACCCCAGAGCCGTGCAGAGCATATTATAGCACATGAGAGAGCAGGAGGCCACCGTGTAACGCTGTAGAGCAGAAAAGACGAAGTATTCTTTTCTAACCTAGCCAAACGTAGCATAAGGATACGAATCATAACTCAACCTAACATGACGAGACAAGTATTGCTGGCCTCCACAAAGACAAGCAGAAGAGTGCACAGAAACCCGCCGCACTGCAGTGAAGACCACAAAAGTCGAAGTCATCGTAACCTAACCTGACCTAACCTAACCTACCCAAACGTAGCGTAACTCAAATGTGCTTGCCGCGTCCACAGCAGCCGGACTACACAGGGCCAAACGGAGTACAGTGGAGCACAGTAGGTCTCAGGAACCCGACGGAAAATGGCGTATAGCACGAAAGTCGAAGTCATCCTAGCAAAACATAACGTAACATAACCTAATAAAGCGTAGCCTAACACAACATAACGTGCCGTGGCTATTTACGTCCTCCCCAGGGCCAAGCAGAATATCGCAGCGCACAGTCGAGCTTCGAAATCCTCCGAAAAGCAGTGTATACTACGAAAGACGAAGACAACAAG
>NW_016930752.1:0-540 GCF_001483705.2 Eufriesea mexicana
CTACTGTGCACTAGTATATTCTGCTTGGCCCTGGGGAGGCCGGCAGTATTGGCCTCGGCATGTAAGTCACAGTTAGGTTGCGTTCGGCTGCGTTACGTTTGGTTAGGTTAGGACAGGATAGCTATGACTTTTGTGCTCTACGCGCGTATTCGTTGGATTCCTGCAATCTACTCTGCTCCAATACGCTCTGCTTGACGCCCGGGAGGCCAGAAATTGTGGTATCGGCACGACGGGTTGTGTTAGGCTGTGTTCGGCCAGCTTACGTTTGACATAGAATGGCTTTGACTCTTGCGGCATACTCGTCAATGCGGTGGATTTCTGCGCTCTGCTGTGCTCTAATATGTTGTGATTGACTATGGACGGGCCAGCAGTAGAGGTCCCATCTCTTTAGGTTTAGTCATTCCACGTTTGGTTAGGTTATGTTAGGTCAGGTTAGGTTGGGATATCTTTGAGTCCTGTGCTATACACTGCTATCTTGTGAATGCCTGCGCTCTGCTGTGCTCTAGTATATTCTATTTGGCTTTGGGGTGGCCAGCAATA
>NW_016930753.1:0-1170 GCF_001483705.2 Eufriesea mexicana
CCTCCGCAGAGCGAAGCAGGGCGTAATAGGGCAGAGTAGATAGCAAAAATCCACACAATAGCGATGTGGAGTACAAAAGTTAAAGCTACCTTAACCAAACTTAGTCTAACCTAACATGATTCAGCATAAAGTGCCGAGACCATTTTTGCTGGCCTCCCCAGAGTCAGGTAGAACATATTAGTGTGGCGTAGAACGCAGAAATCCATAGAACCGCCGTGTATATCGGCGAAGCCAATGCTATCCAATCCTAGCCCAACCCAACAGAACATATCCAAACATAGCCTAACTCAAACTGACGTGCGAATAAATCTATTCCTGCCCTCTCCAGAGCCCATCAGGACATACTAGAGCACACTAAAGCGCAGAGGTGCAGCGAATTGCTGTGTACAGCAAAAAGTTGAAGATATCCTATCAAAACTTATCCAAACTCAACCTAACCGAGGGTAAACTATCACTATCTAGCGTGCCGCGACCGCTATTGCTGCCCTCGCCAGAGCCAGGCAGGACGTACTAGAGCTAAGTAGATTGCAGAAATCCATCGAATAGTAGTTTGCAGCGCAGTAGTTAGATATACCCTAACCATACCTAGCCTAACCCATCCTAACCGAACGTAACATGTATCATAATAACTTGCCGATACCACTAATGCTGTCCTTCCCAGAGACGAGCTTAAAACGTTAGAGCCCTCTAGGGCGCTGAAAGCCACCAAATAGCAGACTATAGCACCATAGTCAAGACCACTCTGTCCTAACCTTACCAACCGTGACATATACAAACGTAACCTATCTCAACCTAACGTGCCGCGACCACTATTGTTGGCCTCTGCAGAGCCATGCAGAACACAATAGTGGAGAGTAGAATGTAGAAGGCCGTAGAACCGCAGTGTATATTAGGAAAGCTAGAGCTAGCCAAACCTAACCCATACCAACAGAACTTAACCAAACATTCCCTAACCGAACATAACGTGCGAGACCGCTATTGCTGCCCTCCCCAGTGCCCAGAACGTTGTACTATAGCACAGTAGGGCGTTGACATCCACCGAAGAGCAGTGGACAGCACAAAACATGGAGCCATTCTAACCAAACTTAGCCTAACCCAATATGACACAACATAACGTGACTCAACGTAACGTTCCGAGATTACTATTGTTGGACTACCTTGTGCCAAGCT
>NW_016930754.1:0-941 GCF_001483705.2 Eufriesea mexicana
TGTTTTGTTAGGTTGCGTTTTGTTATATTACGTTTGCATAGGGTAGAATAGGATAAAGCCGACTCTTGTGTTATACACTGCTTTTCGGAGGATCTCTACGCGCTGCATTGCTCTGTTGTACCCTGCTCGACTCAACACTGCTTTTCGGAGGATCTCTACACGCTGCATTGCTCTGTTGTACCCTGCTCGACTCTGGGATGGACAGTAATAGCGGCCTCGGCACGTTATGTTGGGTTAGGCTAAGTTTGGTTCGGTTATGTATGGGAAGGCTAGGATAGGATAGCATTGACTTTTATGTTACACACTGCTGTCCGGTGGATTTCTCGCTCTACATTGCTACACCACACACTGATCGACTCTGGGAATGCCAGCAAAACGGTGGCGGCACGTTAGCTTCAGTTAGAAAAGTTTGGATATGTTTGGTTACGTTGCATTGGGTTAGGATCGCTTCGACTTTTGTGCTTTACACTGCTACTGGGTGGACTTCTACGCTCTACTTTGCCCAAATAAGTTCTGCTTTGCTCTGTGGAGGTCAGCAGTAGTGGTGTAGGCACGTTGTCTTGAGTTGGGTTCGTTTCCTTATGTTACGTTCTTTTAAGTTAGGATAGCATAACTTGGTATTATGTGTTATACACTGTAATTCGGTGGATTTCTGCGCTCTTCACTGCCCTACTATGTCCTGCTTGACTCTGGGGAGGCCAGAAAAAGTGGCAATGTCACGGTAGTCTCTGTTATTCCACGTTTGGTAATGTTACGACTGGTTACGTTAGGATAGTGTAGCTTCGACGTTTGTCCTATATACCGCTATTCGGAGAATTTATACGCTCTACATTGCTCTGCTGCACACTGTTCGACTCTGGGTCGGCCAGTAATAGCTCTCACGGCGTATTAGCGTGACCTAGGCTACATTTGGTTAGTTTACGTTAGTATGCTTTAGGTTG
>NW_016930755.1:0-641 GCF_001483705.2 Eufriesea mexicana
CTCGACATTGATTTACTATACTCTGCTCGACTCTGGGTTGCCGAGCAATAGTGGCCGTGGCACATTAGTTTGTGTTATGTTATGATTGGTTAGGTTAGGTTTGGACATGTTACGTTAGTATATCTTTGACTCTTGTGTTATTCACTGCACTGCGGTGGATTTCTGCACACTACCGTGCTCTAGTACATCCTGTTTGTCTCTGTGATGGCCAGCAATAGTGGTCGCGGGCGTTGCGTTGGGGTAGGTTACGTTTGGCTGTTTTACGGTTGGTTATGTTGATATAGGACTGCTTTGTCTTTTGTGTCATACACAGCAATACGGCGGGTTTCTGAGCTCTAGTGTGCCCTAGTGTGTTCCCCTTGGCTCTGGGGATGCCGGCAATTCTGGTCTCGCAGCGTTCAGTTTGTTAATGTTACGTATGTTTATGATACGTTTGGCTGGGTAAGGATACGTTAGCCATGACTTTTGTGCTATTCACTGCTACTCGGTGGATTTCTGCTTTCTACTGTGCTCCAGTAAATTCCGCTTGACTCTGCGGAAGCCAGCAGTAGTGGTCTCTGCGCGTTAGGTTCTGATATATTACGTACGTTTTTGTTATGTTTGGCTATGTTAGGATACGGTAGCTTTGACTTCTGCGCTGT
>NW_016930756.1:0-244 GCF_001483705.2 Eufriesea mexicana
GTGCCACGACCGCAATGACTGGCCCCTCCAGAGACAACCAGATGCTAGTAGAGCAAGGCAGTGCACCGATATGGACGGAAAAGTATTGTACAGCGCAAAAGTGAAAGCTATGCTAACCAAGCATATCCGATCATAGCAAAGCCGTGCGTAACATAACTCAAACTTGCGTGACGGGACCACAATTGCTTTACTCTCCAGAGGCAAGCCGACCGTACTAGAGCACAGTGGAGCGCAGAAATCCTCC
>NW_016930757.1:0-1508 GCF_001483705.2 Eufriesea mexicana
GGGAGGATGGTTGTATGGATGGAAAGATGTATGAATTGATGGCCGTATGGGTGTATGTATGTATGGATTGATTGAGGTATGGGTGGTCGGATGTACGGATGAATGGATGTACGGAAGAATGGATGTATGGATGGATTAAGGTATGGATGTATGTGTGGATGGATGTATGGTTGTATGAATGGATGGACGTATATATGTATGGATGTATGGATTGATGGACGTATGGATGGATGAAGGTGTGTATGGATGGATTTTTGGATGTATGGATGCATAAATGTACGGATGTATGAATGGATGGATGTATGGATGGACGGACGTATGGATCTATGGATGTATGGAAGTATGTGTGTATGGATGTATGTGTGTATGAATGTAAGGCTGTAAGTTTGTATGGATGTATGCATGTACGGTTGTACTCATGTATGGATGTATGGATGGATGGATGGATGTATTGATGTGTGTATGGATGTATGGATGGATGGATGGATGTATTGATGTATGTATGGATGTATGGATGGATGGATGTTTGGTGGATGGATGTATGGGTGGAGAGATGTATGGATCGATGGACGAATGGTTGGGATGATGAGTGGATGGATGGGTGTATGGGTGGATGGCTGTATGGGTGGATGGATTTATGGATGGTTTGAGGTATGGATGGACGGATGTTCGTATGAATGCATGTATGAATGTATATATGTTTGCATGTATGCATGGATGGATGTATCGAAAGATGGAAGTAAGAATGGATGGATTTATGGATGTATGGACGTATGGATGCATGGATGTATGGACGGCGGGCTGTATGCATGGGTGGATGAATGGAAGGGTTAAGGTATGGATTGACGGATTTACGTATGTATGGATGTATGTATGTCTATATCTATGAATGTGTGGATGAATGGATGTATCTGTGGATGGAAGTACGGATGATAGGATTTATGTATGTGTGGATGGATGGATGTGTGGCTGGAAGGATGGGTGGGTGAAGGGATACATGGAATGATGGAAGGGTGCATGTATGGATGGAAGAATGGCTGGATGTATGTTTCGGTGCATAGATATTTGGATGGATGTATGTATGGTGTAGAGATGTATGGATGCATGAATGTATTGATGTAGGGGTGCATGGATGTACGAATGTATGGACGTGCGTGTGCGTGGATGTATGAATGTCTGGGTGGATGTATGGATGCCTGGATGGAATGAAGTGTGGGTGGAAGGATAGGTGGATGAACGGATGCATGGATGGTTGGATGGGTGTATGGATGTATGGATGTATAGTTGCATGTATGGATGTATGGATGTATGGATGTATCGATGTATGGATGTATGTACGTTTGGATGTGCGAATGTATGTATGTAGGGATGTATGGATGTATGGATGGATGGATGTATCGAATGCTGGACGTACGAGTGGATGCATTTAAGGAAGTATGGATGAAGGGATGTATGGATGAATGTATGTATGGATGGATGGATGTATGGTTGGATGTATCTATGGATGG
>NW_016930758.1:0-466 GCF_001483705.2 Eufriesea mexicana
CAAAGATACTCAAGCCTAACTGAAACCAACAAAGCATAACCAAACATAGCATAACTCAAACTATCATGCCGAGACCGTTATTACTGCCACCCCCAGAGCCAAGAAGGGCATACTACAGCACAGTAGAGGACAGAAATCCGCCGAATAGCAGTGTAGAGCACAAAATATATAGCTATCCTTGCAAAGCATAGCATAACCGACATAATCGAACGTAACTTGGCACAACTTAACGTACCGAGGCCACTATTGCTGGCCTTCCCAGAGTCAACCTGAAAGTATTAGAGCCCTATACGGCGCAAAAATCCACCTGATAGCGGACTATGGAGATAAACTCAAAGCTATCCTCTCCTAACGTAAATCCTCTCCTAACGTAATCAATCGTGACATGGACAAACGTGACCTAACTCAACCAAACGTGCCGCGACCAATACAGCTGGCCTCCGCAGAGCCAAGTAGGACATTCTAG
>NW_016930759.1:0-605 GCF_001483705.2 Eufriesea mexicana
CAACAGAGTCTGACTGAAAAGTTCAATTCTATTGGCATTTTCGACTAATATCCTTGTGAGCAAACCTTTCTGCCCAAATAAGGAGGAACGGTACTGTTGGTTACCTATAACCATTGCATTGCAATAGAATATGAATGAAAAGTTCAATTTTATTGACATTTTCGGCTAATATCGTGGTGAGCAAGATTTTCTGCGTAAATAAGGGGGAAAGATCCCATTTTGTTTTGTTATAGCCATGGCAATGCAATAGAATCTATTCTGAAAAGTTCAATTTTATTTACATCTTCGACTAATATCGTGGTAAGCAAACTCACTGCATAAATAACATAAGGAGAAAAGATAGTATTGGTTTGCTATAGCAATTCAGTTGCAATGGTATCTGACCGCTAACTTCAATTCTATTGACATTTTCGAGTAATATCGTGTTGAGCAAGTTTCTCTGCATGAATAAGGAGGAAAGGTTCTATTTGTTTGCTATAGCCATTGCATTGCAATGGAATCTGACTGAAAAGTTCAATATTATTGACATCTTCGTATAATACCGTGGAGAGCAAAATTTTCTGCATTAATAAGGAGGAAAGATACTATTGGTTTGTTATAGCCAT
>NW_016930760.1:0-737 GCF_001483705.2 Eufriesea mexicana
GTAGAGCGTAGAAACCGCCCGCATGGCGGCGTATAGCACGAAAGTCAATGGTATCATGACCTTACCCAACCAAACCTATCCTAACGAAGCTTAACCTAACGCAGCCTGACGTGCCGAGACTAATACTTCTGGCATCCCCATAGCCAAGCAGAATATGCCAGAGCACGGCAGAGCGCAGAGATCCACCAAATAGCGGTTTACAGCACAAAAGTCGAAGCCATCCAAACCAAACTTAACCAAACCGAGCATAACCATTCGTAACCTAGCTGAACCAAACGTGTAACGGCAACTACTGATGGCCTTCCCCAAAGAAAAGCAGTTGCTAGTAGAGCAATGCAGTGCACATACATCGACCGAAGAGCAGTGTATAGTACAAAAGTCAAAGCTACTGTAACCAAACCTGCCCTAACCTAGCCAAGCGAAGCGTAAAATTACATAACCTAACGTACCAAGCTACCCTTTCCTAATCTAACCAAGCGTCACATCTCCAAACGTTATCCATCTCAACACATCGTGCCGAGACAACTATTGCTGGCCTCCCTAGAACCAAGCAGAGCATCCTAGAGGAGATAAGGGCGCAGAAAACCATAGAATCGCACTGTGCAGCAGAAAAGTCAAAGATATCCAAACGGAAAACAAACTAACATAACCTAACCTAAGGTAGCCAAACTCATGGAACATGTCGCGACTACTATTTGCGGCCTCCCCAGCGTCTAGCAGATTAGATTAGAACGAAG
>NW_016930761.1:0-257 GCF_001483705.2 Eufriesea mexicana
ATTTATGCAAGACAGGTAGCTCACCACGATATTAGCCGAAAATGTCAATAAAATTGAATATTCCAGGCAGATTCAAGAGCATTGCCATGGCAGTGGTCCGCCAATAGTATCTTTCCTCCTCATATATGCAAGAAAGTTTGCTCACCACGATACTAGTAGAAAATACCAATGAAATTGAATACTCCAGCCAGATTCTAAAGCATTGCAACGGCTATAGCACGCCAATGGAATCTTTCCTCCTTATTTGTGCAAGACAG
>NW_016930761.1:280-494 GCF_001483705.2 Eufriesea mexicana
CACGATATTAGTCGAAAATGTCAATAAAATTGAATTTTCCAGGGAGATTCTATAGCATTGCAATGGCTATAGCACTCCAATAGAATCCTTCCACCTTATCTAAGCAAGAAAGTTAGCTCATCACGATGTTAGTCGAAAACGTCAATAAAACTGTATTTTCCAGCCGGATTCTATAGCTTTGCAATGGCTATAGCACGTCAATAGAACCTTTCCT
>NW_016930762.1:0-239 GCF_001483705.2 Eufriesea mexicana
TATACTTGCCAGGGAATAAGTATATTCAAAATCTATAATCTGTTATAGCATGGTGAATAGATCTCCTAGCGCCTCCAATCCAATGGCAAGTACAGCCATCTTCTTGCCAGAGGATAGGTCTACCCAAAATCAATAATCTGTTATAGCTTGGTGAATAGATCGCCTAACGCCTTCAATCCAATGGCAAGTACATCCACCTACTTGCCAGAGAACAGGTCTTTTCAAAATCTATAACCTTT
>NW_016930763.1:0-812 GCF_001483705.2 Eufriesea mexicana
TTGTTCAGTTGATTTCTGCACCCGCCTCTGCTCTACTATATTCTGATTGTCCCTGGGGAGGCCAGCAACAGTGGTCGTGGCACGTTAAATCGGAGTAGGCTATGTTTGGTAAGGTTCTGTTTCCTTGGGTTGGGTTTTGATACATTTGACTCCTTTGCCATACACTGCGATTCTATCCGTTTTTGCGCTCTGCTGTCCACCTGTAAGTTCTGCTCGACTCTGAGGCGGCCAGCAATTGTGGTCGCGGCACGTTAGTTTGAGTTGTGTTACGATTGGTTGTGTCAAGATTGGATGCATTGGGATAGGATTGCATTGACTTTTGTGCTGTACACTGCTTTTCGGGGGATTTCTACGCTCTAGCGTGCTCTACTATGTTATGCTTGGCTCTGGGAGGCCAACAATAGTAGTCCCGCACGTTAAGTTGAGTTGTGCTACGATCGGTTATGATAGATTAGGTCAGGTATGTTTCGTATATATTTGACTTTTGTGCTGTACACTGATACATGGTGCATTCCCGCGCTCTACATTGCTCTACTATTCTCCGCTCGACTCTGAAGAACAGACTAGTGGTGTTCGTGGCAAGAGAGTTTGAATTAGGTTACGTTCGGTTTGGATGATAGGTTGTGTTCGGTTCGAGTATCTACGGCTTTTGTGCTGTTCACTGCAATGAGGTGGATTCCTGCGCTCTGCTGCGTTTTAATACTTTCTGCTTTGCTCTTTGGAAGCTAGCATTGGTGTTCTCGTAGCGTTAGATTGTGTTAGGCTACGTTTTGTTGGGTCAGGTTAGGAAGGTTTGGTCAGGATTCCTTCGT
>NW_016930764.1:0-262 GCF_001483705.2 Eufriesea mexicana
TGCAGCATTGCAATGGCTGTAGCACGCCAATAGAATCTACCCTGCTTATTTAGGCAAGGAAGAAACCTCACCACGAGAAGAGTCGAAACTGTCAATAATATTGAACCTCCCAGCCAGATTCTATAGCATTGCGAAGCCTATAGCACGCCAATAGTATCTTTCCTCCTTACCTATGCAAGCAAGATAGCTCACGACGCAATTAGTCGAAAATGTCAATAAAATTGTATTTTCCAGGAAGATTCTGTTGCATTGCAATGCCTAT
>NW_016930764.1:315-680 GCF_001483705.2 Eufriesea mexicana
AGCTGAAAATATAAATAAAATTGAATTTTCCAACCACTCTCTATATCATTGCAACGTCTATAGCACGCCAATAGAATCTATCCTGCCTATTTAGGCAAGAAAGGCAGCTCACCACGATAATAGACGAAAATGTCAATAAAATTGGATTTTCCAGCCAGATTCTGCAGCATTGCAATGGCTATAGCACGCCAATAGCATCTTTCCTCCTTACCTATGCAAGGAAGTTAGCCCACCACGCAATTAGACGAAAATGCCAATATAATTGAATTTTCCATGCAGATTCTATTGCATTGCAAAGCCCATAGCACGCCAATACAATCTTTCCTTCTTATTTTTGCGAGAAAGTTAGCTCACCACGAAATTAG
>NW_016930765.1:0-1712 GCF_001483705.2 Eufriesea mexicana
ATGGCAAAAGAATGAACTTTCCAGCCAGATTCTATAGCATTCCAATGGCTACAGCACGCCACATGTATCTTTCCACCTTATTTATACACGAAATTTAGGTGTCCACGATATTAGTCGAAAATGTCAAAAGAATTGAATTTTCCAGCCAGATTCTATTGCATTTCAATGGCTATATCACGCCAATAGCATCTATCGTCCTTGTTTATGCAAGAAGGATAGGTCACGACGATATTAGCCGAAAACGTCATTAAAATTGAATTCTCCAGCCAGATTCTATAGGACTGCAATTACTATAGTACGGCAGTAGCATCTTTCCTCCTTGCATATGCAAGAAAGTTATGTCACCGCGAAATTAGTCGAAAATGTGAATAAAATTGAATTTTCCTGCCAGATTCTATAGCACTGTAATTGTCATAGCGCGCCAATAGCATATTTTAACCTTATATACGCAAGAAAGTTAGGTCACCACGATATTAGTTGAAAATGTCAATAAAATTGAATTCACCAGCCAGATTCTATAGCATCGCATTGGTTATAGCAAGCCAATACAGCATTTCGTTCATATTTATACAAGACAGTTAGCTGAACACGATGTTATTCGAAAATATCAATAAAATTGAACTTTGCAGCTAGATTCAATAGCATCGCAGTGACTATAGCATTCCAGTAGTATCTTTCCCTCTTATATATGCAAGAAAGTTAGATCACCACGACATTAGTCGAAAACGTCAATTAAATTATATTTTCCAGCCAGATTCTATAGCATTTCAATGGCTATATCACGCCAATAGCATCTATCGTCCTTGTTTATGCAAGAAGGATAGGTCACGACGGTATTAGTCGAAAACGTCAATAAAATTGAATTCTCCAGCCAGATTCTATAGGACTGCAATTACTATAGTACGCCAGTAGAATCTTTCCCCCTTATATATGCAAGAAATTAAGGTCTCCACGATATTATTCGAAAATGTCAATAAAATTGAATTGTTCAGACGGATTCTATAACATTGCAATGGGTATAGCACGAAAGTAGTATCTTTCCTCCTTATATATGCCAGAAAGTTAGGTCACCACGATATTAGTTGAAAATGTCAATAAAATTGAATTTTCCAACCATATTCTAGAGCAGTGAAATGGCTATAACACGCCAAGAGTATCTTTCCTCATTATTTATTCGGAAAAGGTAGCTCACCAAGATATCAGCCGAAAATGTACACTAAATCGAGTTTTCCAGACAGATTCTGTAGGATTGCAATGACTATAGTACGCCAGTAGAGTCTTTCCTCTCTATATATGCAAGAAAGCTAGACTAGATCGCCACGACAGCAGTCGATAATGTCTATAAAATTGAATTTTCCAGCCAGATTCTATAGCATTGCCGTGGCTATAGCACGCCCATAGAATATTTCATACCTATTTATGCAAGTGGGCTTGCTCACCACGATATTAGAGGAAAATGTCGATAAGATCGTATTTTCCAGGCAGAATCTATGGGATTGCAGTGGCAATAGCGCAACAATAGAATCTTCACTTCGTATTTATGCAAGAAAGTTAGCTCACCACGATATTAGTCGAAAATGTAAGTCAAATTGAATTTTCCATCCAGATACTATAGGATTGCAATGGCTATAGCACGCCAGCAGAATCTATCCCCCTTATATATGGAAGAAAGTATGGTCACCACAATATTAGTCGAAAATGTCAACAAAATA
>NW_016930766.1:0-1774 GCF_001483705.2 Eufriesea mexicana
CACTCATCCATACATACATCCATAGATACATCCGTAAATGCATCCATCCATACATCCGTCCATCCACCCAACCATTCATCCATACATCCATCCATCCAAACATCCATCTTTCCATACATCTATCCATCCATATATCCATCCATCCATACATCCATACATATATACTTCCATCCATTCGTACATCCATACATTCATACATACGTACATCCGTCCATCCACACCGCAATGCATCCATACATACATCCATCCACACAACCATTCATCCATACATACATCCATCCATACATCCATGCATACATCCATGCATACATAACATCCATTTTTCCGTCCATTCACCCATCCAACACATCCACACATCCATGCCTCCGTACATCCATATATACTTACATCCATAAATCCATGCATACATACATCCGTACATCCAAAACGCAAATACGGCTATACGTTCATACATCCATACATACAAACGTCCATACATTAATACATCCATCCATCCATACAGCTATCCAGACATACATCCATCCATCCATACATCAATACATACACACAACCATACATCCGCAAATCCATCCATCCATGCAATCATCCATCCATATGTACAACCATACATACGTCCATACATACATCCATATATCCATGCATACACCCATACACTCATCCATACCTACATCCATAGAAACATCCGTAAATGCATCCATACATACGTCCATGCATCCATCCATACATACATCCAACCATCCACCCATACATACATACATCCAACCATACATCCACCCATCCATACATACATTCATCTATACTTCCATTGACCATACATCCATCTATCCGCACTAGCTCGCATTCATACATCCATCGATCCATACATCTATCCATCCATACAACCATCCATCCATTCTTTCATACATCCACGCATCCACAAATCCATCCATCCATACATCCATACATACTTCCATCCATCCATATATCCATCCACTCATACATCCACCATCCATACATCCATACATATATACATCCATACATCCATACATATATACATCCATACATCCATACATCCACCCATCCATACTTCCATACATTCACACATCCATACACGCATAATTCCGTCCATCCGCACGTCCATAGATATATACATCCATACATCCATACATCCGTACATCCATACATTCGTACATCCATACATTCGTACATCCATTCATTCGTACATCCATAGATACATACATCCATACATCCGTACATATATACATCCATACATCCACACATCCGTACATACATACATTCGCACATCCATACGTACATACATCGATACATCCATACATCCATATATCCATACATACATACACCCATCCAAACATTCATGCATCCGTTCATCCACCTATCCTTCCACCCACACTTCATACCATCCACGCATCCATCCATCTACCCAGCCATCCATATATCCACGCACACGCACATCCATGCATTCGTACATCCATGCATCCCTACATCGATACATTCATGCATCCATACGTCTCAACACCAATACATCCATCCATCCTAATATCTATGCACCGAGACATACATCCAGCCATTCTTACATCCATCCATGCACCCTTCCATCAATGCATGTATCCCTTCATCCACCCATCCATACAGCCACACATCCATCCTTCCACACATACATAAATCCTATCATCCGTACTTCCATCCACAGATACATCCATCCATACACACGTCCATAGATATATACATACATACATCCATACATACGTAAATCCGTCAATCCATACCTCAATCC
>NW_016930767.1:0-790 GCF_001483705.2 Eufriesea mexicana
TGACATTTTCGACTTATATCGTGGTGAGCTAGCTTTCTTGCATTAATAAAGAGGAAATGTCCTTTTTGCGTGCTATAGCCATTGCAACGCCCTGGAATCTGGCTGGAAAACTCAGTTTTATTGACATCTTGGACTAATAACGTGGTGAGCTAACTTTCTTGCATAAGTAAGGAGGAATGATACTTTTGGCGTGCTATAGCCATTGCAATGATATTGATTGTAGTTGGAAATTTCAATTTTAATGACATTTTCGACTAATATCGTAGTGAGCTACCTATTTTGCATAAATAAGGGGGAAAGATTCTGTTGGCGTGCTATAGTCTTTGCAATGCTATAGAATCTGGATGGAAAATACAATTTTATTGACATTTTCGAATAATATCGTGATGAACCAACTTTTTTGCATAAATAAGGAGACTAGACGTTATTGGTGTGATATAGCCGTTGCAATGCTCTGGAATCTGGCTGGAAATTTCAATTTAATTGACATTTTCGACAAATATCGTGGTGAGCTATCTTTTTGCATAAACAAGGAGGGTAGATGTTATTGGCGTGATATAGCCATTGCATTTCCATAGTATCTGGTAGGAGAATTCAATTTTAATGACATTTTCGACTAAGATCGAAGTGAGCTAACTTTCTTGCAGAAGTAAGTTGGAATGATCCTTTTGGCATGCTATAGCCATTGTAATGATATTGAATGTGGTTGGAAAATTCAATTTTAATGACACTTTTGACTAATACCGTGGTGAGCTACCTTTCTTGCATAAATAAGAATGGAAGATTCAAT
>NW_016930768.1:0-692 GCF_001483705.2 Eufriesea mexicana
GAGGCAGATTCTATAGCATTGTAATGGCTATAGCACGGCAATAGTTTCTCTCCCCCCATATTTATACAGGAAAGCTAGCTCACGACGATATTAGTCGAAAATGTTAATAAAATAGAATTTTCCAGACAGATTCTATAGAAATGCAATGGCTATAGCACGCCAATAGAATTCTTCCTCCTTATTTAGGCAAGGACGTCAGCTCACAACGATATTAGTCGAAAATGTCAATAAAATTGTATTTAGCAGCCAGATTCTGGAGCACTGCAATGGGTATAGCTTGCCAATAGAATCTTTCCTCCTTATTTATGCACGAAAGCTACCTCACCACGAAATCTTTCCCAATTATTTATACAAGAAAGTTATAACACCACGATATTAGCCGAAAATTATAAATAAAATTGAATTTAGCAGCCAGATCCTATAGCACTGCAATTGCTATAGCGTGCCAATAGAATCTTTCCTCCTTATTTATGCAAGGATGTCAGCTCACCGCGATATTATTCGAAATTGTCAATAAAATTGAATTTTCCATCCAGATACTATAGAATTGCAATAGCTATAGCTGGCCAATAGAACCTTTCCTCCTTATTTATGCAAGAAGGTTACCACAGAACGATATTAGTCGAAATTGTCAATGAAATTGAATTTTCCATCCAGATACTATAGAATTGCAATGGCCATAGCTGGCCAAT
>NW_016930769.1:0-566 GCF_001483705.2 Eufriesea mexicana
TCGAAGATGTCAATAAAATTGAATTTTCCTGCCAGCTTCTGTAGCATTGCAATGGCTATAGCTTGCCATCAGAATCTTTCCTCCTTACACATGCAAGGATGCCAGCTCACCACGATATTAGCCGAAAATGTCAGTAAAATGGAATTTTCCATCCAGATACTATAGCATTTAATGGTTATACCACCCCAATTTGTATCTTTCCTCCTTATTTATGCAAGAAAGTTACCTCACTACGATATTAGTCGAAGATGTCAATAAAATTGAATTTTCCTGCCAGCCTCTGTAGCATTGCAATGGCTATAGCTCGCCAGTAGAATCATTCCTCCTTATTTATGCAGGTATGTCAGCTCACCACGATATTAGTCGGAAATGTCAATAAAACTGAATTTTCCATCCGGAGCAATAAAATTGTATTTTCCATCCAGAAACTATAGAATTGCAATGGCTATAGCTTGTCAAAAGAATCTTTCCTCCTTATTTATGCACGAAAGCTACCTCAGCAAGATATTAGTCGAAAATGTCAATGAAATTGAATTTTCGAGGCAGATTCTGTAGCATTGCAATGG
>NW_016930770.1:0-2613 GCF_001483705.2 Eufriesea mexicana
GGTCTCGTCAAATCATGTTGAGCAATGTTACGTATGGACTTGTCAAGTATGGCTATGTTAGGAGAGGCCACTTTGACTTTTGCGCTATTCGTTGCTGTTCGGTGGATTTCTGCGCCCTAATGTGCTCTAGTATGCTGTGCTAGGCTACGGGGAGGCCACAAATATTGGTGTCGTCACGTCATGCTTAGTTACACTTCGTTTGGGTAGGATACATAAGGTCAGGTTAGGTCAGGCTGTCTGACTCTTGTGCTATACGCTGCAATTCGCCGGATTTCTGCCCTCTGCTGTGCGCTAGTATATTCTACTTGGATCCGGCGGGGCTAGCAGTAGTGGTCTCGGCACGTTAGGTTGAGCTCAGCTACGTTTGCTTATGTTACGTTTGGTTAGTTTGGGATAAGCTACTTCGCCTTTTGTGCTATATACCGATTTTCGGTGGACCCCTGCGCTCTAACGTGCCATAATTTGTTCCGCTTGGCCGGAAATTTTGGGCTCGTCGCGTTATGTTGGGTTACACTATGTTTGTATAGGCTGTGTTAGGCCAAGTGTGGTCAGGATATGTTTGTCCTTTGTGCGATGCACTGCAATGCCGTGGATTTCTGCACTCTGCCGTCACCTAGTATATTCTGCTTGGCTCTGGGGGGGGGGGCAGCGACAGTTGCCTCGGCACGTTAGGTTGAGCTATGGTGCGTCCGGTTATGTTGCGTATGGTGAGGATAGGATGGGATAATTCAAACTTCTGTCCTATACGCAGCTAACCGCGGATTTCTGCGATCTACTGTGCTCTAGAATATTCTGCTTGGTTCTGGGGATGCCTGCATTAGTCGCCTCGGCACGTTAGGTTGAGTTTAGGAACATTTGCTTATGTTACGTATGTTTCGGTAAGGTTAGGTTAGGTTAGGTTAGGTTAGGTTAGGTTATGCTAAGTTTGGTTTGGTTAGGTTAAGTCAGGTTTAGTTAGGGTATCTTCGACTGTTGTGCTATACACTGCTATTCGATTGATTTCTGCGCACAAAATTGCTCTACTATACTCTGCTCGACTCAGAGCAGGCGAGCAATGGTGGTCTTGGCACGTAACGTTGAGATATGTTACGTTTGGTTATGTTAGGTTAGGCAATGTTTGGTTAAGGTAGATTTGACTCTCATGCTATACGCGTTCATTCAGTGTGCTTCTGTCATCTATTGCGCTCTACCATATGCCGCTTCGCTATGGGGAGGCCAGGAGCAGTGGTCGCTGCAAGTTATTTTGAGACTTGGTACGATCGGTTAGGTTAGGCTTGGTCAGTTTATGCTAGGCTATCTACGGCTGTTGTGCCGTTCGCTGCAATGCGATGGATTTTTGCGCAATACTGTGCCCTTTTAAATTCTGCTTGCCTCCGCGGAGTCTGGCGGCAGCGGTCCCGGCGTGTTAGGTTGTGTTTGGCTCAGTCCGTGTGTTTTACGTTCGGTTAGGTTAGGAAATGCTACTTTGACTTTTGTGCTGTACACTGATATTCGGTGGATTGCTGCGTTCTAATGCGCCCTAATGTGCTGCGCTTGGCTCTGGGGAAGCCAGGAGCAGCGGTCGCGGCACGCTATATTGAGCAATGTTACGTTTCGGGAGGTTTGCTTAGCTCAGGTTATGTCTGGCTATCTACTGCTTTTTTTGCTACCCACTGCAATGCGGTGGATTTCTGCGCACTACTGTGCCGTACTATACTCTGCTAGACTCTGGGGCTGCGAGTAATAGTAGCCGTGGCACGTTAGGTTCAACACATTTTACGTTTGGTTAGGTTAGGTTAGGTTAGGTTAGGTTGAGTTTGGTTAAGGTGGCTTCGACTTTCGTGCTACACACTGTTATTCGGTGGATTTCAGTAATCGACTGTGCTCCACTACATTCTGCTTGGCTCTAGGGAGGCCAGGCGATGTGTCCGCGGCACGATGCTTTGAGCTATACTACGCTTGGTTGTATCAGGTTAGGTCAGGTTAGGTTAGGATGTATTCGACTTCTGTGCTTCTCACTGCAATGCGGCGCATTTCTGCGCACTGCTGTGCTCTAGTACATTCTGCGTGTCTCCTCGGAGGCCAGCAATTGTGGTCTCGTCGAGTTAGGCTTGGCTGGGATCCGTTTGGGTTGATTGGGGTAAGCTGCTATGGCTTTTGTCCTTTACAATGCCTTTCGGCGGACATCTGTTATCTAAAGCGTTCTACTACATTCTGCTTCGCTCTGGGAAGGGCAGAGGAGTGGTCGCGGCACGTCATGTCGTTATGCTTTGTTGGGCTAGGTTAGATTTGATCAAGTTTGGTAATATCTACGGCTTTAGTGCCAATCACAGCAACGCGGCCCACTTCTGCGCCATAATGTGCTCTAGTTCATTCTGGTTGTCTCTGCCGAGGCCAGCAGTGGTGGTATCGTAATGTTAGATTAGGTTAGACCACGTTTGGTTACGCAATCGGCCGAGGCCAGCAGTGGTGGTCCCGTAATGTTAGATTAGGTTAGACCACGTTTGGTTACGCCACGTTTGGCTAGTTTAGGATAGGCTAAACGTTTGGCTAGTTTAGGATTGGCTGCTTTGACTTTTATGCTGTACACACCTATTCCGTGAATTTCTGCTCTCTCCTGTTCTCTAGCATGAC
>NW_016930771.1:0-554 GCF_001483705.2 Eufriesea mexicana
AGGTCAGTTCAGGTCAGGCCAGGTCAGGCAAGGTCAGGTCAAGTTAGATCAGGTCATGTCAGCTCAGGTCAGGTCAGATCAGGTCACGTCAGGTCAGTCCTGGTCGGTCAAGTTAGATCTGGTCATGTCAGGCCAGGTCAGGTCAGATCAGGTCACGTCAGGTCAGTCCTGGTCGGTCAGGTCAGTCAGGTCAGGTTAGGTCAGACAGGACAGATCAGGTCAGGTAAGGCCAAGTCAGGCCAGATCATATATGATCAGGTCAGGTCAGGTCAGATCAGTCAGGTAAAGTCAGCCCAGGTCAGGTCAGGTCAGGTTAGGTCTGTTCAGGTCAGGCCATGTCATCATGTCAGGTCCAGAAAGGTCATGTCTGGTCAGATGAGGTCATGTCATGTCATGTCTGGTCAGGTCAGGTCAGTCCGGTCAGGTCATGTCAGGTCATGTCAGGTCAGGTCAGGTCAGGCCCGGTAAGGTCAGGCCAGGACAGATCAGGCCTGGTCAGGTCAGGTCAGTCAGGTCAGGTCATGTCAGTCAGGACAGGTCAGATCTGGTAAGGC
>NW_016930772.1:0-498 GCF_001483705.2 Eufriesea mexicana
CAGCTTGGAGAATAGGTCGCCTAACGTCTTCAACCAATTGCAAGTACAGCCATCTTCGTCCCAGAGAAATGGTCTATTCAATATCTATTACCTGATATAGCTTGGCGAATCGATCGCCTAACGCCATCAATCCAATGGCAAGTACAGCCATCTTCGTCCCAGAGAAATGGTCTATTCAATATCTATTACCTGATATAGCTTGGCGAATCGATCGCCTAACGCCATCAATCCAATGGCAAGTACAGCCATCTTCGTCCCAGAGAAATGGTCTATTCAATATCTATTACCTGATATAGCTTGGCGAATCGATCGCCTAACGCCATCAATCCAATGGCAAGTACAGCCATCTACTTGCCAGAGAATCGGTCTATTCAAAATCTTTAACCTGTTACAGCTTGGTGAATAGATCGTCTAACGCCTTCAATCCAATGGCTGGTACAGCCACCTACTTGCCAGAGAATAGGTCTATTCAAAGTCTATAACCTGCTATAGCATGGT
>NW_016930773.1:0-621 GCF_001483705.2 Eufriesea mexicana
CTGCGTATAGCACAAGAGTCGGACACCCTGACCTAACCTGTCCTTACCTAACATAGCCAAACTTAGTGTAACTAAGCATGACGTGACGAGACCAATATTTCTGGCCTCCACGGAGCAAAGCAGGGCATACTAGAGCACATTAGGGCGCAGAAATCCACCGAACAGCAATGAATAGCGCAAAAGTCAAAGTGGCCTCTCCTAACATAGCCAAACGTGACATGTCCATACGCAACATAGCTAAACATGAATTGACGAGACCACGACAGCTCGTCTCCGCAGAGACAAGAAGATTGTACCAGAGCACAGTATAGCTCAGAAATCCACCGCAATGCAGTGAATAGCAGGAAAGCCAGAAATACCGTAGCATAACCTGACCAAACATAACCCAACCAAACGTAGCATATCTCAAAATACCTTGCAGGGACCACAGCTCCTGCCCTCCCCTGTACCAAGCAGAACGTAGCAGGGAACAGTAGATCACAGAAATGCACCGAATAACCGTTTACAGTACGATGGTCAAAGCTACAGTACCTATCTTAACATAACCTAATCTAACCGAACGTACCTAAACTCAACCTAACGTGCCGAGAACACAACTGCTGGCCTCCCCAGCGCCAAGCA
>NW_016930774.1:0-522 GCF_001483705.2 Eufriesea mexicana
TTCCAGACTGATTCTATTGCATTGAAATGGCTATAGCACGCCAATATAATCTACCCTCCTTAGATATGCAAAAAAGATAGCTCACCACGATATTAGTCGAAACTCTCAACAAAACTGAATTTGCCAGCCACATTCCAGATCATTGTAATGGCTATAGCACGAAAATAGCATCTTTCCTCCTTATTTATGCAAGATAGTTAGCTCTCCACGATATTATTTAAGAATGTCAATAAAATTGAATTTTCCAGCCAAATTCTGCGGCATTGCAGTGGCTATAGCACTCCAAAAGGATCCTTCCTCCTTTCTTATGCAAGGAAGGTGGCTCACCACGGTATTAGTCTAAGATGCCAATAAAATTGAATTTTACAGACCATTTCATAGGCTATAGCACGCCAATAGTATCTTTCCTTCTTATTTACGCAAGTAAGATAGCTCACCACGATACTAGTCGAAAATGTCAATAAAATTGATCTTTCCAGACAGTTTCCATTGCATTGAAATGGCTATAACACGCCAATTCCA
>NW_016930775.1:0-1408 GCF_001483705.2 Eufriesea mexicana
TCCAATCCCGTTATGGAAAAAATCGCTCTACGCGAATCAGTGGAAAAATCCGATTTAAAAAGCTTAATTCAAAAACTAGAAGCCAAAAAAGTAAATGGCGCACCACGATCTGAGAGCCACTGACACTTTCGGCACTATTTTTCGCAAATGCACGCTCGAAACCGAAAAAAAAATATCCAATCCCCTTGAGGAAGAATTCACTCTACGCTCTTATACCGAAAAAATCTAACCGAAGAGCCTAATTTCAGAAATATAGGCGAAAAAAGTATACTGTGTAGAACGATTTTACAGGCACTTGCTTTTACGTTACTTTGTTTCATATATGCACCTTCAATCGTAAAATAATTGCCCTACTGGTTGGAAAACAATCTATTCTATGCAGGAATAAGGAAATATCTTAATCCACAATCAAAATTTAGAATGCAATAGCGATAATATATAGCTATGTTGCAAATGAACGTGAAGATCGAAGAAAAATAGAAGAAATATTATGAAGCTGCCTATTCAGTAATGTTGATCAAATAGGCAGTCGAAATCTAGAATCTTCTACGGCAGATTGTAACGGACAATGAGTTCGTATTATAGGATCCCGCACTCACACCTCTTTATTTTCCACATGTATCGGTATATGATTTGTACTATGGAACATCACTTTTTTCACATGTAGTATATTACCACCGAAGAAATGTTCATAATTAGTAATCTTAAACTTCGTAACTTAATTAAAACGTCAATCAGCAATATCACTACTTCACGAAACGTTTTGAGATTTAATATTTCACTTTAAGGCGTGAGAACATACTACCATTTGTTACCGGTATGCCCGCTTGCCGCCAACTGGAAGTTGGCTGTAGCCGGATACGCTAAATATTTTTGTAGCGGGAAAATGTTGCATCTTTGAAATTGCTATGTGCGAAGGTATCGATGTAGAATATCAAACGATGTGTCTTATATTTAATAATATCAATGAAGCAATTATAAATATATTTCTGTTGCGAAAAATTCCAAATTTCTATAATTAATTCAAGAACTAGAATTATTAATTATTCCATTATACTAATGGAAAGACAACTATTATTATCTTCGGCAATGGTTTAAACACTGTATGCAATAATCACCAATAATGAATTAAATAACAAGGAATTCATGTCTATAATTATATTAGAAAGCTCTCTAAGGCTATGCCTTTATGATGCAGTTATAAAGGTTGATGAATTAATTACAGACATATATGAAGTCAGATGAAGGCAAGTGATTTTGTTGGTAGAAAATAAAATGAAACTACGATGATTATATGCTCAGGAACTTTTTATTCACTTTGATAATTTCACATATACATTGTCCTTTACTTCTTCACTTCCCTGCACTATTATTCTTAGTATAATATCAGAAAATGGATTGTTCAATA
>NW_016930776.1:0-843 GCF_001483705.2 Eufriesea mexicana
AACCTAACGTGCTGCGGCCACTATTGCTAGCCTCCCCGGACCAGAGCAGATCGTTTTAAAGGACAGTTAGCCGCAGAAATCCATAGAATGGCAGTGTATAGCAGAAAAGTCAAAGCTATCCATACCTAACCCAAACTAACGTAACCTAACCAAACGTAGCCTAACTCGACCTATCGCGTCGAGACCTGCATTGCTGCACTCCACGGGGGCAAGCACAATATATTAGAGGAGAGTAGAATGCAGAACTTCATAGTAACGCAGTGTACAGTACAAAATTCAAAGCTACCTTATCCTAGCCTAACCAAACGTAGCATAAACGAACGTAACTGAACTGAACATAACATGCCGAGGACACCATCCCTGGTCTCCCAAGAGCCAAGCGTGTCGTACAAGAAGCAGTGGAACGCAGAAATTCACCGAAGAGCTGTGTATAGCACAAAAGTGTGAGCCTTCATCTCCTAACCTAACAAATCGTGACACAACCAAACTTAGCATAGCTTCACTTAACGTACCGCAACAGCAATTGCTTGCCTCCGGAGAGTCGTGCAGAATATAGTAGAGGAGAGTAGTGCATATAAATCCACAGAGTCAAATTGTATAGTAGAGAAGTCAAAGCTGTCCAAACTAACATTACCTAGCCAAACGTATCCTAACTGAACCTAACGTGCCGAGACCACTATTGCTGGCCACCCTAGAGTCAACCAAAGCATACAAGAGCACTCTAGAGAGCAGAAACGAACCGAATACGAGCAGCAAAAATAGGCAAGGCTACCATGTCCGAACCTAACGAAACGTAACGTAACTCAATCGAACGTGCCGAGAGCACTATTCTTCGCGCCCATA
>NW_016930777.1:0-1971 GCF_001483705.2 Eufriesea mexicana
AAAGACAAAAAAGTTAATAAATTATTATTACAGCGGAAATGTAACTTTTAAAGGAATCGGTAATGTTCGGAAATTTTCGCCAATCTTCGGCCGGCCACCGCTATATAAGGGGCCCGCGTGAAGGCTCGAGCCAGTTGTCGGTTCGACTTCGGAAGGTCTGCGTTAATATTCATTCTTTTTGTTTCAGGTTTTAATTATCTTTATTCTTTCAGATTCTATTTCTTTTATTCCCGATTTCATTGTTTATGCATTCAAGTGTTTTGCACAATATGCGAATGCTTCATCGGTGGTTTATTTGTATATCATCGTTGGCTAGCTCAATGGCTTCTATTTAATGTAATAATTAGTACTTACATGACCGATAGGTTCTGTATTTCCTATAGTAAATAAGGTTGCTATAGAAAAATATTTTTTTTTGCATAATATTCTTATTATTTTGTAATAAATAAATACTTGCAAAAGAAAGCGTAAAAAAATTATTTTATTAAGAAATTTTATTTACAATTTTTTCATAGACGAAAAATGAACACAAAATTAAAAATAGATTAAAAAACTACCAACTATGGGACGGCAATCGAACCACGGTCCTTTAGCACAGGAATTTTCAACTATCGCTGTTAGGCCACGACTGCACTTGTAAAATGCTGGAAATAAATCGTAATTAAGGAAGTGATGAAAGTTTAATCACAAAAACTCTTTAGTAGTTGCCGCTATAATGATATATTTTCTTAAACTGCATGACGATATCTACAAACCTGCAAAGTTTCAACTAAATCGGTGACCCGAAACACTTGCACTCTACTTGTAAGTAAGGAAAGGAATGCAAGTAAGGGAAGGTAATTAAGTAAGGTAAGTATAAGGTAGGTATGGAGCAAGTAAAATTTTTAAAATGTACCGCAAAGCAGAAAAAGAATTGTCCAGGGAATTCTTGGAAATGACGTAAAATCTTGGAATTGATAGGCGCGCAACATCCTATCATGTTATGTTACCCTAATACAAGGTCACAAAATCGGTCGAAAATTTTTCGCAAAGACTGCAAAGTATTATCTCAGAATTCTTGGAAATGACGTCATTTCCTGGAACTGTCACGGCAAGCGACCTCCTTTCATGTCATGTTATCCTGATACAAAATAGCAAAAATTGGCCGACAATTTCTCGTTGAGACAGTAAAAGTATTGTCCTCGAAATACCTCCTGTCACGTTATGTTATCCTGATACAAAATAGCTACACTTCACCCGGAATTTATTATCGAGGCTGCAAAAGTATTGTCAGAGAAGAAATATCTGTCGGATTTTACGACTTTGTATCAGGATAACATAACATGACAGGAGGTCGTTCGCCGAGACATTTCCGAGAAATGACGTCATTTCCAAGAACTGCATGGAGAATACTTTTGCCGCTTCGAGGAAATATTTCTGGCCGATTTCGCGATTTTGTATTAGGATAACATAACGTTACAGGAGGTCCTTCGTCGACCGATTCTAAGAAATGACATTACTTTCTTAGAATTCAATTGAGATGAATCGCGGATCGTTTGCGTGAATATGTGTGGTATACATAGTTTATCCATTGAAAAGAGACTTTAATACACTTTTTTACTTTACTTACCGTACATACCTTAACTCCTCATACTTTACATGTTATTATTGGAGATAATATTCAGTATGTTAAATTTATTACTAACTTACATGTAATTAATGACTAATTTATAACTAACTTATAACTATCTTATAGCTAGCTTGTGATTAGTATTTCAACTTTATTGCGTAGCTCTTAGCTTGGTATCGTTTTCCAAATGAAAATGATACCAATTACCAGGTGTCACCACGTGGAGGTGGCTACGCATCGTGACCAGACATGCACCCTAGTGGCGCAGCCTGCTAGTGCTATCTGTATCAAAGGTACCTTAACCTAACTTGGAGCGAATTAAGTTAAAGTGACTCTACTGACACTTTATAAAATATCGTGTC
>NW_016930778.1:0-814 GCF_001483705.2 Eufriesea mexicana
ATTGAGAACGTTAAGTGATCTACTCATCGAGTTATAACAGGTTATGAATTTTTAATTGACTTAGTCTATGGTAAGAAGGTGGCTATACCAATCATTGGATTGAGAACGATAGGTGATCTATTCATCAAACTATAGCAGGTTATAGATTTTGAATAGACTTATTCTATGGTAAGTAGATGGCTATACCTACCATTGGATTGAGAACGTACCATTGGATTGAGAACGTAAAGTGATCTATTCATCGAGTTCTAACAGGTTATGAATTTTTAATAGACTTATTCTATGGTAAGTAGATGGCTATACCTGTCATTGCATTGAGAACGCTAGGTGATCTGTTCATAAAACTAAAGTAAGTTATAGATTTTGAATAGACGTATTCTATGGTGAGTAGGTGGCTATACCTACCATTGGATTGAGAACGTTAAGTGATCTACTCATCGAGTTATAACAGGTTATGAATTTTTAATTGACTTATTCTATGGTAAGTAGGTGGCTATACCTATTATTGCATTGAGAACGTTAGGTAATCTATTCATCAATCTATAGCTAGTTATAGTTTTTGAATAGACTTATTCTATTGTAAGTAGATGGCAATACCTACCATTGGATTGAGAACGTTAGGTGATCTATTCATCAAACTATAGCAGGTTATAGATTTTGAATAGACTTGATTCTATGGTAAGTAGGTGGCTATACCTATCTTTGCATTGAGAACGTTAGGTGACCTATTCATCAAGCTATTGTAAGTTATAGATTTTGTATAGACCTATTCTATGTTAAGAAGATTGCTATACCTACAATTGAATTGAGAACG
>NW_016930779.1:0-978 GCF_001483705.2 Eufriesea mexicana
TACGACTTTTGCGCTATACACTGCTTTTTGATTTCAGCTTTCTACATTGCTCTGTAACCTGCTTGGTTGTAGTGGGGCCAGTAGCAGCTGTCGTGGCATGTCTGTTTGTGTAACGTTGCGTCTGCTTATGTTGCGCTTGCATTGGTTAGGATAGGATAGCTCTGACTTTTGTGCTATACACTGCTGCTCGGTGGATAGCTGCGCTCTACTGGGCTCTAGTATGATCTCCCTGGTGCTGGGGAGATCAGCAATGGTGGTCTCGGCACCTTAGGTTGAAATAAGGTACGTTCGGGTATGTTATGCAAGCTTTGGTTATGTTTGGTTAGCTTCGAATTTTCTACTATACACAGCGATTCTATGGATTCCTGCGCTCAACTGTCCTCTATTATGCTCTGCTTGGCTCTGTGGAGTCGAGAAATAATGGTCGCGGCACGATAGGTGGAGCAAGATTCTGTCTGGTTATGTTAGGTTTGGTTTGATCAGGTTGAAATGGTTGTGATAGCATTGTCATATGTGCACAACACTGTTATTCTAAGAACTTCTGTGCCCTATTGCGCACTACTATACTCTCCTCGACACTGGGGACGACAGCAACAGTGATCTCGGCACGTCAGTTTCAGTCATGCTACGGTTGGCTAGGTTGTGTTGGCTTGTGTTAGGCTAGGATAGCTTTGACTTTTGTGCTATACGCTGCTATATGTTGAATTTCTGCGCTTTGCTGTGCCATAGTGGGTTCTGCTGGGCTCTGTGGAGTCCAGCAATATTGGTCGTAGCACGTTACGTTTAGTTAGGATACGTTTGATTAGGTTAGGAGAGGATGACTTTGACCTTTGTACCATACGCTGCTTTTCGGTGAAATATTGTGTCCTACGTCCCTCTACTATACTCTGCACGGCCCTGCTGTGGCCAGCAATCGTGGTCGTGGCACGATTGGTTGAGTTCGGTTACGTTTGGTTAGGCTAGTTTGCGTAAGGTTTG
>NW_016930780.1:0-274 GCF_001483705.2 Eufriesea mexicana
ATGTATGGCTCTATGGGTGTATGGATTATGGATGTGTGGTTGCATGTGTGTTCGGATGTATGGACATACGTATGCATGGATATATGGATGTGTGTGTGGATGAATGGATGGGTGGTGGGCCGGAAGGGTGCATGAATGGATGAGTGGAGTATGGGATGCACGGATGGATGGATTGGTGTATGTACGGATGGCCGTATGTATGGATGTATGCGTGGATGGTAGGATATATGGATGGATGGGTGTATTGATGTACAGATGTATGGATGCATGAATG
>NW_016930781.1:0-728 GCF_001483705.2 Eufriesea mexicana
TGGATGGACGGATGTACGTATGTATGAATGTATGTATGTATATATGTATGGACATATGGATTGGTGGATGTATGGGTGTGTTGATGGATGGATGTATGGATGGATGTATGTGTGGATGGCAGGACATATGGATGGATGGATGTATTGATGTACAGGTGTATGGATGGATGGATGTATGGTTGTATGGATGTATGTATGTATGGATGTATGTACGTATCGATGTATCAATGTATGAATTTTTGGATGTATGCATGTATGGATGTATGGATGTATGGATGTGTGGGCGTATGGATGTACGAATTTATGGATATACGGGTGTATGGATGTATGTATGGATGGATGGATGTATTGATGTATGTACGTATGTATGGATGGATGGATGGACAGGTGGATGGATGTGTGGATGGATAGATGTATGGATCGATGGTCGTATGGATGGGTGGATGTATGGATGGATGAATGTACCGAAGGGTGGACTTATGGATGGATGGATGTGCGGATGGACGGATGTATGGATGTATGAATGTATGGATGGATGGATCTATGATTTGATGGATTTATGGATTTGTGGATGAATGGATTTATGGATGGGTGGATGGATGGAGGATGTGTGAATAGACGTATTTGTGGATGTATGGATGAATGGATGTATGTATGTGTGGAAGTAGGAATGTATGGGTGGACGGATGTGTGGATGTATGAATGGGTGCAAGGATGGATGGATGGAT
>NW_016930782.1:0-672 GCF_001483705.2 Eufriesea mexicana
GTGCCGAGATTAGCGTCGCTGGCTTCTCAGTGCCAAGCGAAGCATATTAGAGCAACCTAGTTGTCAGAAGTCCTCCGTATGTGGTTGTATAACACAAAAATCGAATTTATCCTACACAAACCCGACCAAGCGTGACATAACCAACCGTACTATAACTCAGCCCTACCAGCCGTCACACTATCGCTGGGCTACCGAGATTCACGCAGTGCATAGTAGAGCAATATAAAGTGCAGGAATCCACCCGATTGCAGTGTATAGCACAAAAATCGCAGCTATACTCTCCCAACCGGAACAAACATATCGAGAGCGGAGGAAACGCAACTATTCCTAACGTGCCGAGACCACTATTGCTGCCCTCCTTAGAGCTAAGCAGAACATATTAGAGGAGAGTATAGCGCAGGTGTACATAGAAACGCAGTGCATAGCACGAAAGTCGAAATGATCCAATCCCAACATAGCCATACGTAACACAGCGGAAGATTGCTTTTCTCAACCTAACGCGAAGAGGCCTCTGTTGCCTGTATCCCCAGAGCCAAGCAGAGTAGACTAGAGTACAGTAGATCGCAGGAATCCTACGCATAGCGGTGTATAGCGTAAAGGTCAAATGTGCCCTCTCCTAACCTTAGCAAGCGTAGCATAGCCGAACGTTTTATATCATAACCTAACATGCAG
>NW_016930783.1:0-633 GCF_001483705.2 Eufriesea mexicana
GGGCACCCATAGCGGTCTCGGCACGCTAGGTTGTGTAAGGCTACGTTTAATTATGTGCTGTTCGTCTTTCTTAGGTCTGGGCACCTTTGACTTTTCTGATATACACTGCGATTCGATAGATTTCTGCGCTCTACTCTCCTCTATTAAGCTTTGCTTGGCTCTGTGGAGGCCAGCATTACTGTTCGCGGCAGGGTAGGTGGAGTTAGATTAATTATAGGTTAGGTTAGGTTGGGTTAGGCTAGGGTAGCTCTGTCATATGTGCTCAACACTGATATTCTATGGACGACCGTGCTGAGCTGTGTTCTATCATATTATGCTTGTCTCTGGGGAAGACAGCCATGGAGGCTTCAGCGCGCAAGCTTGACTCAGGATACGCATGGCTTGACTGGGTTCCGATATGTTTTTTTAGTATTGCTGCAACTATTGTGCTGTACACTTCTATTCGGCGGTCTCCTGCTCCTTACATTGCTCTAATAACTCCGCTCGGCACACGGGGGGACAGCAATGGCGGTCGTGCCTCGTTAGGTTGTGTCAGGTTACGATGGATTAGGTTAGGTTAGGAAGTGTTTAGCCTGGATCGCATTGACTTTTGTGCTATGCACCGTTTTTCTGTGGATTCCTGCCATCTACCGC
>NW_016930784.1:0-412 GCF_001483705.2 Eufriesea mexicana
TGTATGAGTGAATGGATGTGTGAATGTATGGATGGATGGATGTATGGGTGGATATATGTATGGTTCGAAGGATGTATGGATGGGTGGTAGTATGGCTGGATGGATGTATGGAAGGATGGGTGTATGGATGGATGAATGTATGGATTAATGGCCATAAGGGTGGATGGTTGTATGGATGGATTGAGGTATGTTTGGACGGATGTACGGATGAAAGGATGTACTGATGAATGGATGTATGGATGGATTGGGGTATGGATTGATGGATGTATGTATGGATGGATGTATGGATGTATGTATGTCTGGATGTATATATGTATGGGTGTATGGATTGATGGATGTATGGATGGATGGAGGCATGGTGGATAGATTTGTGGATGTATGGATGTATGAATGTATGGATGTATGGATGGAT
>NW_016930784.1:439-689 GCF_001483705.2 Eufriesea mexicana
ATGTATGTATGGTTGTATGGATGTATGGATGTATGGATGTATATCTGTATGGATGTATGGATGGATGGATGTATGAGTGAATGGATGTGTGAATGTATGGATGGATGGATGTATGGGTGGATATATGCATGGATCGATGGATGTATGGATGGCTGGTTGTATGGCTGGATGGATGAATGTATGGATGGATGGCCATAAGGTTGGATGGTTGTATGGATGGATTGAGGTATGGATGGACGGATGCACGGAT
>NW_016930785.1:0-516 GCF_001483705.2 Eufriesea mexicana
GGGCATACTAGGGGAGAGCAGAGCGCAGGGGTGTATAGCATGGCAATGTGTAGCTCGGAAATCGGAGATATCCTAAAATAACACTAACAAACTTAACCTAACCAAACCTTTCCTAACACAACCTATCGCGCCGCGGCCACCGTGTCTCCAATTCCCAGTGCGAAGCAGGGAGGGTTAGCTTATTGTAGAGCTCAGGAGTCCACCGATTAGCAGTGTATAGCACACATGTCAAAGCTATCCTATCCAAGCCTAACTTATCCAAGCTTAACGAAACGTAACATAGCTAACCCAAACGTGCCACGACACATATTGCGGGCCACCGCAGAGAAAAGCACATGCTTGTAGAGCAATGCATTTCACAGATATCGACCGAATGGCAGTGTACAGAAGCAGTGTACAGCAGAAAAGACAGGGATAACCTAACCAAACGTATCCTAACCTAGCCAAGCGTAGCATAATTCAACCTAGCGTGCGGAGGCCGCAACTGCAGACCTCTCCAGAGCCGAGCAGGACACA
>NW_016930786.1:0-381 GCF_001483705.2 Eufriesea mexicana
ATTCAATTTTATTGACATTTTCGACTAATATCGTGGTGAGCAAATTTTGTTGCATAAATAAGGCGGAAAGATTCTATTGGCACGTTATAGCAATTGCAATGCTATAGAATCTGACGGGAAAATTCAATTTTAGTGACATTTTCGACTAATACCGTCGTGAGATAATTTTGTTACATAAATAAGGAGGAAATGCTTTATTGGCATGCTATAGCCATTCCAATGCTATAGAATTTGCCTGGAAAATTCAATTCTGTTGATATTATCAACTAACAGCGTTGTGAGCTAGTTTTGTTGCATAAATAAGCAGGAAATATGCTGTTGGCATGCTAAAGGTATTGCAATGCTATAGAAACTGATTGGAAAAATCAATTTTATTGTCAT
>NW_016930787.1:0-325 GCF_001483705.2 Eufriesea mexicana
ATAACCGCACGTAGATTAAATCAACATATCGCGCCGAGACTACTACTGGTGGCATCGCCAGGGCCAAGCAGAACAAACTAAAGCACAGCGGAACGCAGAAATCTATCGAACAACAGTTTATGCCACGAAAGGCGAAGCTATCCATGCCTGATCGAGATCAACATAACATAACCAAACGCAGCATAACTCAACCTAACGCGCCGCGGCCGCTATGACTGTCCTCCCTAGAGCCAAGCTGAATATGCTAGACGACAGTGGAACGTATAAGTCCACCGAACAACAGTGTGCACCGCGTAAGCCAAAGTAGTCCAAACATAACCCTGAC
>NW_016930788.1:0-597 GCF_001483705.2 Eufriesea mexicana
ATTTTTGCGTACTACTGTGCTCTAGTATATTCTGCTTGTATCTATGGGGGTCAGAAATATCGGCCTCGTCGTGTTAGATTGAGTTAGGTTACGCTTGGATGTGTTACGTTTGGCTACGTTGGGACAGGCTACTCATACTTTTGTGCGTTACACTGTCTTTCCTTGAGTCCCTGTGATCTTTTGCGCTCTACTGCATTCTGCCCGGCTCTGTGTAGGCCAGGAGCAGTAGTTGCGGCACGTCATGTTGAGTTATGCTACGATAAAATAGGTTAGGCTAGGTCAGGTTCGGTTGGGATATCTACGGCCTTTGTGCTATTCGCGGGAATGCTGTGGATTTCAGCGCTCTACTGTGCTGCGGTATATTCTGCTTGTCTCTGAGGGTGCCAGAAGTAGCGGTCCAGTCGTGTTACGTTGGGTTAGGCTCCGTTCGGGTGTGTTACGTATGGGTGTGGCTACGTTGGGACAGGCTACTTTGTCTTTTGTGCTGTACACGGCTATTCCGCAGATTTCTGCGCTATTTACGTATGGGTGTGTCTACGTTGGGACAGGCTACTTTGTCTTTTGTGCTGTACACGGCTATTCCGCAGATTTCTGCGC
>NW_016930789.1:0-7384 GCF_001483705.2 Eufriesea mexicana
TGGATGGTATAGACATCTCTGCTATACACTGCTATACGCGGATTTCTGCGTCCTACTATCCTCGCATATTTTTCTGCTTGGCTCTGTGTGGGCCAGCAGTAGTGGTCTCGGCGCGTTATGCTTTCTTAAGCTACGTTTGCATATGACAAGCTTGGTTACGTTACGACAGAGTAGCTTAGACTTTTGTACCATTCAATGCTGTTAGGTGGATTCCTGCGCCCTGCTGCGCTCCAATACGATCTGCTTGACTTTACGAAGAACATCAATAGCGGTCGCTGCAGGTTATGTTGAGTTGTGCTGCGATTTTTTGGTTTGGCTATGCCAGGATAGGTCAGTATATCCCCGACTTTTGTGCTGTGCACTGCTATTGGGTGGAGTTCTAAGCCTTACATTACTCTCAGAAATCTTCTCCCCTCTGGGGAGGCGAGCATTAACGGCCGCGGCTCGATAGGCTGAGTTAGGACACCTTTGGTTAGGTTAGGTTAGGTTAAGCTCGGTCAGGTTAACTTAGACTTTCGTGCTGTACATTGCTATTCGGAGCACTTCTGCGCTGTACTGTGCTGTATTATATTATGCTTTGCCCTGCGAATTCCGGCAATATTGGACTCGGCGCGTTAGGTGGAGCTAGGTTACGCTTTGTTAGCATAGGTTGGGTTAATTTCGGTAAAGGCACCTTCGACTCTCGTGTTATACACTGTTGTTCGGTGGATTGAACCGGAGCGGGAAGCGGTGAGTCTACTCGTCCGCTAAACTTTCGCGGATACCATGTATTCACGAACCTGCAAGTGACCGAGCTTCATGCTGGTGACCCCGCCTCCTCGTGGCCCCCGCTGGAAACGTCGCGCCCCTGATTCGGTGCGATAGCGCCGGATCAGGGGGGTGACGGCTAAGAGGGTCACCTCCTGTATAGGACGGTCAACTCCTCGGATGATTCTTCACTGATGACGAGGGGGTTTTTCCAAGCTTGGTGCTCGCGCACTTCCGGGTGTGGGCGCCACCCCTGGCAGTGGTTTCAAACTGTCACCGTTGTAATAGGCCCGGCCTGAAACAACAATAGCGAACCCTGGTTCCTTTTGCTATAAGAGACACTAAATGTTGTTCGGTGTATGTCTGCGCCCGACTGCGCTCTACTGTATTCTGCTTGGCTCTGGGGAGCCCAGAAGTAGCGGGCACGGCACGTTACGTTGGGGTAGCCTACGTTGGGGTAGGCTACTTTGGGGTAGGCTACGTTTGGTTAGGTTAGTTTAGCTTGGGTTAGGTCTGGATATATACGTCTTTTGTGCAATACACTCTGTTTCTATGGACTTATGAGCCCTGCTGTCCTCTAGTATGTTCTGCGCGACTCTGTGGAGGCCAGCTACAGTGGTCGGGGAACGTTAGGTTGAGCTATGTTACTCTTGAATATGCTGAGATTTGACATATTAGGAATGTGCAGCTCTCAAATTTGTGCTATACACTACTACTTGGTGGACTTCTGCGCACCAGTGTGCTCTAATATTTCCTGCTTAACTCTTGGGTGGCCAGCAATAGTGGTCTCGGCACGTTAGGTTGAGCTACGAAACGTCCGGGTTTGTTACGTTTTGTGGGGCTAGGACATGACTTTTCAGACTTTCGTGCTATACACTGCTATTCGGAGGATTTCTACGCTCGACTGTGCTTTACAATATTATGCTTGGAACTGGGCTGGCCAGCAATAATGGTCGCGGCACGTTGCGTTGAGTTAGGCAACGTTGGATTAGTTTGTATTAGGTTACACTTGGTCAGGATTGCTTTGACTTTCGTGCTATACACTACTATGCGGCGGGTTCCCGTGATCCACTGTGCTCCACTGCATTCTCTTGGCACTGGTGAGTCCCGCAACAGTGGCCGCGACACGGTCTGTTGAGTCACGCTACGTTTATTTAGGATAGGTTGTGTCTGGTTAGGTTAGGCTATCTGCGGGCTTTGTGCCATTCACTGCATTGCGGTGGATATCTGTGCTCCATTGTGCTCTAGTACATTTCGCCTGACCCTCTCGATGCCAGCAACAGTGGTCTCGTGGTGTTTGGTTGGGTAAGACCCTAGTGCTATACACTCCTATCCGCGAGTATCTGCGCCCTACCATGTTCTAATACCCTCTGCTTGGGTCCGAGGAGGACGGCAATAGTAGTCTCGGCACGTTAGCTTGAAATGGTTTACGTTCGGTTATGACAGGTTAGGTTAAGCACTGCCAGGTGACTTAGAATTTCGTGCTGTACACTGCTATCCGGAATATCCCTGCGCTGTACCGTGCTCTGCTGAATTAGACTTAGCCCCCGGAATGCCAGCAATATTGGTCTCGGCGCGGTAAGTTCAGTTATGTTACGTTTGGTTAGGTTAGGTTGGACTAAGTTTGGTTAGGATTGCTTTTACTTTCGTGCTGCACACTATTAGTCGGTGGATTTCTGTGTCCTACTGTGCGCTACTGTATTCTGCTTGACTCAGTGGATGCCAGCAGCAGTGGTCTCGGCACGTTAATTTCAGTTATGCTACGTTTGGCTAGTTTAGATTTGGCCTGGTTAGGTAAGGATATCCATGACTTTGTAACATACACTACTATTCGGTAGATTGCTGCGCTCCACATTGCTCTACTGTACTATGCACGGCCCTTTTGAGGCGAGAGATAGTGGTTGCGGCATGTTAGTTTGGGTTTCGTTAGGTTTGGTTAGGTTAGGGTAGGTTAAGTTAGGTTAGGATAGCTTTGACTTTCGTGTTACACACAGTTGTTCGGTGTACTCCTGCGATCTACTGCGTTCTACTACATTCTGCTTGGCTATGTTGTGGAATGGAGCTGTGATCACTGCACGCTATGTTGAGCTATGATACGTTTGGTTCGATTAGGTTTGGTCAGGTTATGCAAAGGTGTCTACGGATATTGTGCTCTTCACTCCAATTCGGTGGATTTCAGAGTTATACTGTGCTTTGAAGCATTCTTCTTGTCTGTGTCGGGGCGAGCTACTGTGGTCTCATCAAGTTAGGTGGAGTCATGTTACGCTCAGGGGTGTCACGTTTGTCTGGGTTAGGATAGGCTACGATGACTTCTGCGATTTACAATACTATTCAGTGGATTTCTGTGACCTACTGTGCCCTGCTACCTTCTGCTTTGCTCCGCGGAGGCCAGGAGCAGTGGCCACGGCACGTCACATTGGGTTATGCTGCGTTTGGATAGGTAAAATTATGGCAGGTTAGGTTAGGATACCTACGCCTATTGTGCTACTAACTGCATTGCGATGGATTTCTGAGATATACTGTGATCTAGCACATTATGCTTCTCTCTGTCTAGATCAGCAATGGTGGTATCTTCATGTTAGATTGCATTTCCTACCTTTGTGTGTGTTACGTTTGGCTAGGTTTGGAAGTGGTACCTTCCCTTTTGTGCTGTACACCGCTGTTCCGTGGATTTCTGCGCCCTAATGTGCTCTCCTATGCTATGCTTGGTGCTGCACAGGGCAGCAATATCGGTCTCGTCACGTTATGTTGGTTAGTCTGCGTTTGTATAGATCAGGTGACGTCAAGTTGTTTCAGGATATGATTGTCTCTTGTGCTATACACTGCAATGCGGTGGATTTCTGGGCTCTGCTGTGCTCTATTATATTCTGCTTGGGCCTGGGAGGCCAGCGATGGTGTTCTCGGCTCGATAGGTTGAGCTGTGCTACGTTTGTATGTGTCACGTCTGGTGAGGTAAGGATAGGATAGTCTAGGACTCTGCACTATGCACGGCTATACGCAGATTTCTGCGCTCTACTGTGTTCTAGCAGAATCAGCTTGGACCTGGGAATGCCAGCAGTAGTGGTTCCTGCACGTTAGTTTGAGTTTTGCTTCGTTTGCTTATGTCACGATTTGTTAGGTTAGGAACGGCTACCTTTACACTTGTTCTGTACACTGCTCCTACACGGATCTCTGCGAACTAATGTGCTCTCTTATGCTCTGCTTGGCTCTGGTGTGTCCAGTGATAGTGGTCTCGGCACGATAGTTTCAGTAGGGTTACGTTGCCTTCGGAAATGTTATGAATGCTCGGTTGTGTTATCATTGACTTTTGTGCTATAGACTGCAATTCGGTGGAATCCTGCGTTCCACATTGCCCTACTATACTCTGCTCGACACTGGGGAGGCGAGCAATTGTGGTCGCGGCACGTCAGATTGGGTTAGGTCACGTTTGGCTAGATCGGTTCAGGTAAAGTTTGGTTAGGATAGATTTGTCTTTCGTGTTATACATTGTTATTCGGTGGATGTATGCGCTCCTCTGAGCTCTAGTACTTTCTGCCTGCCTTTGTGAAGACCAGCAGTAATGGTCTTGCCATGTCAGGTTGAGTTATGCTACGTACGGTCATGTTAGGTTTGGCTGGGTTAGGAGAAGCCACTTCGACTTTCGTGCTATACACTGCTTCTCCCCGGATGTATGCACTCTAATGTGCCCTTATATGCTCTGCTTGGCTCTGGGGTGGCCAGTAATTGTGGTCTCGGCTTGTTAGGTTGGACTATGCTACGTTCGGTTAGTTATGTTTGGGATGTTAGGATATGGTAGTTTGGTCTTTTGTGCTATACACGCCTACCCGCGGATTTCAGCTATCTACTGTGCTCTAATATTTTCTGCTTGTGCCTGTGGCGTCCAGCTAGCGTAGTCGCGGCACGTTGGGTAGAGTTATGTTTGTTTGGTTAATTTACGTTAGGCCAATCTCGGTCAGGTTACCTTAGACTTTCGTGATAAGTTATGAGTATACCTGCGCTGTACTGCGCGCTGCTATATTATGCCCAGCCATGGGAATGCCAGCAATATTGATCTCGGCACGTTTGGTTGTGTTACGTTACGTGTGGCTAGTTTAGGTTGGGTTAAGTTCGGTAAGGGAAGCTTCGACTTTCGTGTTATACACTGATTTTTGGTGCATTTCTGAGCTCGACTGCGCCCTACTATGCTGTGCGCGGCCCTCGGGAGGCGAGCAACAGTGGCCGCGGCACGATAGGTTGAGGTACGTAACGATAGGCTTTTTCAGGTTGGGCTATATATGGTTGGGATAGATTTGACTTTCGTGCTTTACACTGTTATTCGGTGGATTTCTGTGATTTCCTGTGCTCCACCACATTCCTCTTGGCTCTGGATAGGCCAGGAGCAATGGACGCGGCTCATTATATTGAGCTATGCCGCGTCTCGTTTGGTTAGGTTATGTCAAGTTTGGGTACGATATCTACGGCTTTTGTGCTGTTCACTGCAATGCGGCGCATTTCAGCGCTCTACGTTGTTGTGCTGTACTCTGCTCGACTCTGGGGATACGAGCAATAGGGTTCGCAGCATGATAGGTTGAGTTTGGTTGCGTTTGGGTATTCTAGGTTAGGATATGTTAGGATATGCTTCTTTCGCTTTTGTGCAGTACACCACTTTTCGGTGGATTTCCGCGATCTATTGTGCTGCACTACATTCTGCTTGGCTCATTTGTCACCAGGAGCTGTGGCCGCGGCACCTTGCATTGAGCTATGCAACGCTGGGTTAGGCTACGTTAGGTCAGGTTTGGTTAGGATACCTTCGAGTTTTGTGCTATTCACAGCAATGCGGTTGATTTATGCGCATTACTGTGCTATAGTTCACTCTGCTTGAGTCTGTGTAGGACAAAAGTAGTGGTCTCGTCAAGTCAGGCTGAGCTTGGCTACCTTTGGGTTTGTCGCGTTTGGCTAAGTTAAGATGGTCTACATTGTTTTTCGTGCTTTGCACTGCTTTTCGGCTGATTTCATTGATCTACTGTACCCTACTGCATTCTGCCTTGCTCTCGGGAGCCCAGGAGCACTGGTCGCGGCACGCTACGTTGAGCAATGGCACATCTAGTTAGGTTAGGCTACATCAGGTTAGGATAGGACATTTTAGACCCTTGTGCTATTCACTGCAACGAGGTGGGTTTCTGCGCACCGCTGTGCTCTAGTACATTCTGATTTCTTTCACGGATACCAGCAATAGTGTTCTCGTCATTTTAGGTTGATGTAGGTTGCGCTTGGTTACGTTACGTTTGCCTAGGTTAGGATAGGCCTCTTTGCCCTTTGTGCTATAAACCGCAATTCGGCGGGCTTCTGTGATCTACTGTACTCTGCTACACTCTTTTTGGATCAGGGGAGGCCAGGAGCAGTGATCGCGGGGCGCCATATGCGGTTATGCGACGCTTTGCTACGTTAGGTTAGGCCTGGTTAGGTTACGATATTTACGGCTTTTGCGCTATTCACTGCAATTCGGTGGATTTCTGCGCATTACCATACCCTAGTACATTCTGCTCGTTCCTGTGGGGCCAGAAATAGTGGTCTCGTCATATCAGGTTGTGCTAGGATACGTTTGTATATGTTACCTTATGCTTGGTTGGGATATGTTACCCGGACTTTTGTGCTCTTCACTGATGATCGGTGGCTCTCTGCACTCTAATGTACTCTAAAATGGTCTGATTGGCTCCAACAGACCAGCAATATTTGTCTCGTCGCTTTATGTTGAGATACACTTGGTTTGGATTGGTTTGGTTAGGTCTAGCTAGGTCAGGATATGTTTGACTTTTGTGCTATACACTGCAATGCGGTGGACTGCTGCACTCTGCTGAGCTCTGGTATTTTCTGGTTGGCTCTGTGAAGGCCAGCAATATTGGTCTCGGCACGTTAGGTTGAGCTATGCTACGTTCGGTTATGTTACGTTTGTCTACATTAGGAGAGTGTAGCTATGGCTTTTATCCTATACACTGCGATTCCACGGTTTTCTGCGCTCTATTCCCCTCCCATATGGTCGGCTCGGCTTTGGTGAGGCCAGCAATCGTGTTCGCGGCACGTTAGATTCAGTTAGGCTGCGTTCGGTTTTGTTACGTTTGGTTAGGTTAGTATCGAGTAGCTTTGACGTTTGTGCTGTACACTGCTATTCAGTGGATTTGCGCGCACTACTGAGCTCTAGTAGGCTCTTCTTGTCTCTGCGGAGGGAAGCAAATATGGCCTCGGCACGTTATCTTGAGTCACGCTACGTTCGTATAGTGTAGGGTAGTTCAGGAAAGGCGTAGGTTCCTCTGACTTTTGTGCTGTACTCTGCAATGCGGCGGATTCCTGCGCCCTGCTGCTCTCTGGTATATTCCCCGTGACTTATGGGAGGCCAGCAGCTGCTGTATCGGCACGATAGATTGAGGTATGTTACGTTTGGCCTTGTGATGGATGGTTACATTGGGATAGGATAGTTTCGACTTTCGTGCTATACAGTGTTATTCGGTGGACCTCTGCGCTATACTGTGCTCTCATATTTTCTGCTTGGCTCTGGGGAGGACAGCAATAATGGTCCCGGTACGTTAGGCTGTGTTGTGTTTCTTTCGGTTACGTCACGTTTGGCCTGTTTCGGTTTGGTTATCTTTGACTTTCGTGCTAT
>NW_016930790.1:0-579 GCF_001483705.2 Eufriesea mexicana
ATATTAGTAGAAAATGACAATAAAATTGAATTTTCCAGCAAGATTCTATAGCTTTGCAATGCCTATGGAACGCCAATAGAATCTTTTCACCTTGTTTATGCAAGAAAGTTAGCTTTCCACGATATTAGTCCAAAATGTCAATAAAATTGAATTTTCCAGCCAGATTCTATGACATTGCAATTGCTATAGCACGCCAATAGAATATTTCCTCCTTATTTATGCGAGAAAGTTAACTCTCAACGATATTAGTCAAAAATGTCAATAAAATTGAATTTTCCAGGAAGATTCAATAGCATTGCCATGCCTATAGCACGCCAACCGTAGCCTTCCTCCTTATTTGTGCAAAAAAGGAAGCTCACCACGAAATTAGATGAAAATGTCTATGAAATTGAATTTTCCATCCAGATTCTATAGCACTGCAATGGCAATAGCACGTCAATGGAACCTTTCTTCCTTATTTATGGAAGGAAGTTAGCACACCACGATATTAGTCGAAACTGTCAATAAAATTGAACATTCCAGCCAGTTTCTATACCTTTGCAAAGGCTATAACACGCCAATAGGATATTTCCTCCTTAC
>NW_016930791.1:0-335 GCF_001483705.2 Eufriesea mexicana
CTAAAGTACCCAAACGTAGCCTAACTCAACGTAATGTGCCGATACCACTGCTGCTGGTACTCTTCAGAAACAAGCGGATTCTAGTAGAGCAACGCCGAGCGCAGATATCGACGGAACAGCAGTGTATAGCACAATAGTCAAGTTCAACCCAAACAAACTTTTCCGAAATTTACCTAACGAGACGTAACCTAACACAACCAAACGTGCGACGACCGCTATTGCTGTCCTGCCCAGTTCCAAGCGGATGCTTCTAGAGCAATGCAGTGCACAGGTATCGACTGAACAGCTGTGTGTAGCACAAAAGTCAAATGAATAATAACCAAACCCATCCTAAT
>NW_016930792.1:0-557 GCF_001483705.2 Eufriesea mexicana
TCATCCATCACCGACCACCGCGGCAGCTTTGCCGTCTTCGCGAGGGATAACGACGAAGACGACTTTTCGCAGCCGCCCGTGACGCTGACGGCACCTGCGAAGGCGGAGCACACCCCGCGAGGTCCGCCGGCAGCGCCTTGCGCAATGCGGTGCTACGAGTCACGCGCCTCGTTGCACCTGCAGTAGGGCTAATTGCCCTGTCCTTCGACGAGGGAAGCTCCACAGCGTCGACACCACTAACAATAACCTTACCTTCACTCCTCGGTAAATTGTCCGGCTTCCCCAGGATGGTTGCCGCTGTACGGGTTGCAAGCACCTGCTCCGCCGCTTGCATTGTGGTGTGACCCTCGGCGCAGGTATGCGTCGCTGGGCAGATGCGCGGCTCCGCGGCAGACAATGGGCACCGTCCCTCGCCTACCTGCGACGTATCGGTGACCACAGCTTCGTTGATGCCACGAATTAGGGGGAAAAAACTTGCAAACAAGGTCAATTTCTATCGGCAGGGCCAAAACATACCTAACCCAACCAAACGTAACCTAACACGTGCTGACGTGCCG
>NW_016930793.1:0-221 GCF_001483705.2 Eufriesea mexicana
ATAGGTCGCTTAACGCCTTCAATCCAATGGCAAGTACAGCCACCTACTTGCCGGAGAATAGGTGTATTCAAAATCTATAACCGCCTACAGCTTGGAGAATGGTTCGCAAAGCGCCTTCAATCCAATGACAAATACAGCAATTTTCTTGCCAGAGAACAAGTCCATTCAAAATCTATAACCTCTTATAGCTTGGTGAATAGGTCGCACATCGCTTTTAATCC
>NW_016930793.1:734-1371 GCF_001483705.2 Eufriesea mexicana
ATAGGTCTATTCAAAATCTGTAACCTGTTATTGCTTGGTGAAAAGATCGCCTAACGCCTTCAATACAATGGCAAGTACAGCCCTCTTCTTGCCAGAGAATAAGTCTACTAAAAATCTATAAGCTGTCACAGCTTGGCTATTAGATCGCATAACGCCTTCAATCAAATGGCAAGTGCAGCCATCTACTTGCCAGATGATATATCTATTGAAAATCTATAATCTGTTATAGCTTGGTGAATAGATCGCCAAACGCCTTCAACCAATGGCAAGTACAGCCATCTACTTGCCAGATGATATATCTATTGAAAATCTATAATCTGTTATAGCTTGGTGAATAGATCGCCAAACGCCTTCAACCAATGGCAAGTACAGCCATCTACTTGCCAGATGATATATCTATTGAAAATCTATAATCTGTTATAGCTTGGTGAATAGATCGCCAAACGCCTTCAACCAATGGCAAGTACAGCCATCTACTTGCCAGAGAATAGGGCTAATCAAAATCTATAACCTCCTTCAGCTTGGTGAATATTTCGTATAACGCCATCAATCCAATGACAAATACAGCCATTTCCTTGCCAGAGGACAAGTCTATTCAAAATCTATAACCTCTTGTAGCTTGGTGAATAGGTCGCAC
>NW_016930794.1:0-378 GCF_001483705.2 Eufriesea mexicana
ATACTGCCATAAATTCTGTTTGTGTACAATAATTTAGTTTCTAGTATGTTCTTTTATAATACTACGATGAATTATTTTTTATTAAAAACGTCTTTACTATAACTGTTGTATACTTTTACTGTAAATGAACACTCTATTTTAACATCACGCTCGCGATCCTTAATATTACAAAACCAATCACGCATTATTAATTAGATATGTTATAAACGTTCTTGGAAATCGAAGAGATTCGATACATAGAACGCTACATAATGTATGCACTGTATACATGTTATAAACGTTCTTGGAAATCGAAGAGATTCGATACATAGAACACTACATAATGTATGCACTGTATGCCACTTTAAATCAAATAATATTGAATATAGGTAGCCCTCC
>NW_016930795.1:0-280 GCF_001483705.2 Eufriesea mexicana
AAAATGTAATTTTATTGACATTTTCGACTAATATCGTGGTGGGCTAACTTTGGTGCATAAATAAGGAGTAAAGATACTGGTGGCGTGCTATAGCCATTGCAATGCGATAGAATATTGCTGGAAAATACATTTTTATTGACATTTTTGACTAATATCGTGGTGAAATAACTGTATTGCATTAATAACGATGAAATATTCTACTGGCGCCCTATGGCCATTACAATGCTATGGAATCTAGCTGGAAAATACATTTTTTTTGACATTTTCCACTAATATCGTG
>NW_016930795.1:308-543 GCF_001483705.2 Eufriesea mexicana
GGATATATAAGGAGGAAAGATTCTACTGGCGTGCTGTAGCTACTGCAATGCTATAGAATCTGGCTGGATAATTAAGTATTATTGATGTTTTCGACTAGTATCGTGGTGGGCTAACTTTCGTGCATAAATAAGCATGAAATATACTATCAGATAATATATAGTATCAGCGCGACATAGCAGTTGCAATGATATAGAATCTTGCTGGAAAATACATTTTTAGTGACATTTTCGACTA
>NW_016930796.1:0-248 GCF_001483705.2 Eufriesea mexicana
TCTGGAAAAGTCAGGTCAGTTCAGTTCAGGTCAGGAGATGACAGGTCAGGTCAGGTCAGGCCATGTCACCTCAGGTCAGAGCAGTCAGGACAGGTCAGGTCAGGTCAGCTCAGGTCAGGTCAGGTGAGGTCAGATCTGGTCTGGTCTGGTCAGGTCATGTCAGGTCATGTCAAGTCTGGTAAGATCAGGCCAGGACAGATCATGCCTGGTCAGGTCAGTTCAGGTGTGGCCGATTAAAGTCAGGACAG
>NW_016930796.1:413-639 GCF_001483705.2 Eufriesea mexicana
GTAATGCTGGTTAAAGTCAGGACAGTTCAGGTCAGGTCAAATAATGTCAGGTCAGGTAATGTCAGTTCTAGTCAGTTCAGGTCAGACCAGGTCAGGCCATGTCAGGTCTGGTCAGGTCAGGCCAGAACAGTCTGGTCAGGTTAGGTCACGTCACGTCAGGTCAGGTCAGGTCTCCTCTGGAAAAGTCAGGTCAGTTCAGTCCAGGTCAGGAGATGACAGGTCAGGT
>NW_016930797.1:0-553 GCF_001483705.2 Eufriesea mexicana
AACTTGCCAATATAATCTTTCCTCCTTGTTTGTGCAAGAAAGGAAGCTCTCCACGATATTAGTAGAAAGTGTCAATAAAATTGAATTTTCCAGCCAGATTCTGCAGCATTGCTACGGCTATAGCACGCAAAAAGTATCTTTCCTCCATACTAATGCAAGGAAGCTGGCTCACTACGATATTAGTTGAAAATGTCAATAAAATTGAATCTTCCAGCACGATTCTATAGCATTGCAATGCCTATAGTATGCCAACCGAATCTTTCCTCCTGATATATGGAAGAAAGTCAGCTCACCACCATATTAGTCCAAAATGTCAACAAAATTGATTTTTCCCACCAGATTCTTTGGCATTGCAATGGCTATAGCGCTCCAGAAGGATCTTTCCTCCTTACTTAGGGAAGGACGAAGGAAGTTGGCTCACCACGATATTAGTGGATAATGTCGGTAATATTGAACTTTCCAGCCAGATTCTATAGCAGTGCAAAGCCTGTAGCACGCCAATAGAATCTTTCCTTGTTATTTATGAGAGAAAGTTAGCTTTCCTCGATATTAG
>NW_016930798.1:0-291 GCF_001483705.2 Eufriesea mexicana
TCTAATACCGTGGTGAGCTAACTTTCTTGCCTAAATAAGGAAGAAAGAAACTATTGGCGTCCTATAGCGATTGCAATGCTATAGAATCTGTCTGGAAAACCCAATTTTATTAACATTCTCTCCCAATATCGTGGTGAGCTATCCTTCTTGCATAAATAAGGAGGAAAAATTCCGTTGGCCTGCTATAGCCGTTGCAGTGCTATAGCACCTGGCTGGAAAATATTATAATATAGACAGTTTCGACTAATATCGGGGTGAGCTAGCTTTCTTGCATAAATAAGGAGGAAAGAT
>NW_016930799.1:0-1443 GCF_001483705.2 Eufriesea mexicana
GTTTCGACAAGTTAGGTCATGAAGGTCACGTTTGGTTAGGTTAGGATAGCTTGTGCTAGGCTATGATGTCTCTGACTTTTCTGACGTTCATTGCCATTCTATGGACTCCTGCGCTCTGCTCTCCTCTAATATTTTCTGCTTGGCGATGAGGAATCCAGCAAAAGTGTGCCCGGCACGTTGAGTTTAGTTTGTATACGTTTGGTCCGGCTAGGTTAATTCAGGTTGCGTCAGGATTTCTCCGCCCTCTGTGCTATACACTGCAATTTGGTGGCCATATGCGACATACTGTGTTCTATTCGCTGGGGAGGCCAGCAACAGCTCTCTCGTCACGTCAGGTTAAGTTAGGCTATGTGTGCTTATATTACGTTTGGACAGGCTATTGTAGGATAGAAGTGACTTTTGTGCTTTACACTGCTATTCGGTGGGCTTTTGCGATCCACTGTTCTCTATTACGCTATGCTTGGCTCTGAGGAGTCCAGCAATAGTTGTCTCGGCACGTTAGTCTGAGTTGGGCAACTTTTGGTTAGGATACGTTAGTTTGGGTTAGGTCTGCATAGCTCCTACTTTCGTGGCATACACTGCTATTCGGCAGATTTCTGAACCTACTGTGTTCTAATTTGTTCAGCTTGGCCCTAGGAGGGCATGCAGTAGTGAGATCGGCACGTTTCGTTTGGTTGGGTCAGATTAGATCAGCTTTGGTCAGGGTGTCTTTGACTTTTGCGCTTTACACTGCTTTTTGGTCGATTACTACCCTCTACATGGAACTACTACAATCTGCTTGACTCTGAGAAGTCAGTAATGGTGGTACAGGCACGTTAGTTCCATTTGTGCTACGTTTGTTTATGTTACGTTTGGTTAGGGTAGGAGGGGATAGCAATGACTTTTGCTTTATATACTGCTATTCGCTGGACTTGTTCGTTATACTGTGCTCTAATATGCTCTGCTTGGCTGTGTGGAGGCCAGAGGTTGCGGGCTTGGCCCGCTATGTTGTGTTGGGTTACGCCTGTACAGGTAAGATTATGTTAGTGTAGGGGCGCATAGCTTCGACCTTTGAGCTATACAAGGCAATTGGGAGGATTTCTGCGCCCTACTGTGCTCTAATACTCTCTGCTCGTCTCCGAGGATGCCAGCAATCGGGGTCTCGGCATAATAGTTTGATTTAGGCTACGTTTGGCTAGGTTTCGTTAGGTCATATTAGGTTGGGGTATCTTGGACATTTGTGGCTTTCGCTACTCTTTGGAGGCTTTATGCTCTAGCATATACTATTTGGCTCTAGTGAGTCCAGCAATAGTGGTCCCGGCACGTTAGGCTCTGTTAGGTAGCGTTTGGTTAAATTACGTTTGGACTGGTTAGTTTAGATTATCTGTGACTTTTGTAGTGTACACTGGTATTCGGCGCTTCTCTACGCTCTATATTGCTCCACAATACTCTGCTCTGCTCTGG
>NW_016930800.1:0-1225 GCF_001483705.2 Eufriesea mexicana
GAATGTATGGATGTATGTATGAATGTATGTGTGGATGTAATTGAAGTTATATGTATGGATGTACGTATGGATGCATGGATGTATGGATGCATCAACGGTTACAAGTACGAATGGTAGGATTTATGGTGGTATGGATGTGTGGATGTATGGATGCATGGGTGGATTGTTGTGTGAACGGATGCATGGATGGATGGATGGCGTATGGATGGATGGATGTGTGGATGTATGGATGAATGTATGGATGCATGTATGAATGTATGTATGGACGTAGTTAAAGGTGTATGTATGGATGTAAGGACGGATGTATGTATGGATATGTCTATGGACGTATGTATGGAAGTGTAGATGGATGTATGTATGAATGTGTGTATGGGTGTATATATGGATGTATGTATGGATGTGTGTATGGGTGTATATATGGATGTATGGATGTACGTGTGGGTTTATGTATGGTTCGATGGATGTAAGGATGGGTGGACGTATGGATGTACGGGTGTATGGAAGGATGGATGTACGGATGGATGTATGAGTGAATGTTTGGCTGTATGGATGGATGGATGTATGCATGGATGTATGCATGGATGTATGTATGGTTGCAATTATGGATGTATCTATGGATGTAAGTATATATGAGTGTATGGGTGTATGCATGGATGAATGGATGTACTTATGGATGGATGAGTGCATGGATGGATGGGTTTATGGTTGTGCGGTTGTGTGGATGTATGTATGTATGGATGGCTTGAAGTATGGATAGATGGATGTATTAATGTGTGGACGCACGTATGTATGGATGTATGAACGTAATGTTGAATTTGCGTTATGGATGTATGGATGTATGTATGCATGGATGTATGGACGGACGAATGTATGGATGTACGGAGGCATGGACGTATTAATGGTTGGATGTGTGGATGGATAGGTGTATGAACGGATGGATGTGTGGATGTATGGCCGCATGGATGGATTTATGTGTGGACGGATTGAGGTGTGGATGGACGGATGTACGGATGTATGGATGTATGTATGGATGTATGTAAGGATGTATGTGTGGATGTATATATGGATGTATGTATGGGTGTATGTATGGATGTACGTACTGATGTATGTACGGATGTATGGATGTATGGATGGATTGGTGGGTGGATGCATGGTTGGATGTGTGTAAGGATCGATAGATGTGCGGATGGGTGCATTTAGGGATCGGCGGGTGTATGAATGTATG
>NW_016930801.1:0-394 GCF_001483705.2 Eufriesea mexicana
ATGGCAGGAAAGTCAGAGCTACCCTGACCAAACGTAGCCCAAGCTAACCAACGCAAACGTAAAGAAACACAACCTAACGTGCTGTGACCGCTATTGCTCGTTTCCACAGAGTCGGGCAGAGTATAGTAGAGCAACGTAGCGCGCAGAATTCCACGGAGCAGCTGTGTATGTTTCAAAGACGAGGATACGCTAGCCCAACCTGGCATAACATAACCTAAACAAAGGAGACATAACTGAACATAACGTTCCGCGACCACTGCTTCTGGCATCCCCAGAGCCCAGCATAGTATAGTCGAGCGCAGGAAATCACAGAAGTCCACCGAATAATAGCGTACAGGACGAAATTCGTAGCTACATTGATCAAACTTTTCCTAACGTTTCCCAGCCAAACATA
>NW_016930802.1:0-3243 GCF_001483705.2 Eufriesea mexicana
TAACCTAGCCAAACATAGCATAACCAAACGTAACCTAACTCCACATAAACATACCTACACCACCGCTGGTGCCCTCCCCAGAGCTAAGTAGAATATACCAGAACGCAGTAGATCACAGAAGTCGACGGCGTTGCATTGTAAAGCACAGAAGTCAATGGTAACCTAACCTAGCCTGACGTAACCTAGCCCAAACAAATGTAGCCTGACCCAGCATAAGGTGCCGAGACCACTATTGCTTCCTTCCCTCAGCCAAACTATGCCATATCAGACATCAGTTGCGCGCAGAGATCATCTGTATAGCTGTATATAGCACTAAAGTCAATGCTATCCTCTCCTACACTGACCAAACGCAACATAACCAGACGTAGTATAAACCAAACTAGCGTGCGGGCGCCGCCATTACTGCCCTTCCCATAGTCGAGCAGGGTATAGTAGAACAATGTATAGCGTAGAAATCCATCAAAAAGCAGTGTATAGCACAAAAGTCAAAATTACCCTATCCTAACCTAACAAGACGTGGCATAACCACACGTAAGCTAATCGAACATGACGTGCTTAGACCACCATTGCTGGCAACCCCGTCTCCAGGCAGAACGTATTAGAGGAGAGTAGAGCGTAGAAGCCCAACGAATGGCTGCGCATAGGCAGAGAAGTCAATGCTATCCATACCTGACACCAACTAACGTAACATAATCGATCGTATCTTAACTCAGCCTAGTGTGCCGAGACCGCTATTACTGGATACACCAGGGACAAGCGGAACATACTACAGCACAGTAGAGCGCAGAAAGCCACTGAACAGCAGTGCATAGCACAGTAGTCATAGCTATCCTAGCCTAACATAACCATGCATAACGTATCCAAACGTAACTTAACTCAACCCAACGTGGCGTGACCGCTATTTCGGGCCTCCCCAGAGCCAAGCAGTACATATTAGAGGAGCGTAGAGCGCAGAAATTCATAAAATCGCAGTACGCGGCAAAATAGTCGAAGCAAGCCTATCCTAACGTAACCAAACGTAACACACCGGTTCCTAGCATAGCTCTTCTTCGGGAGCCGAGACCACTATTGGTTGCCCCTCCATTACCAAGCGGAGTATACTAGGTCAAAGTAGAGCGCAATAATCCACCGCAATTCTGTTTATAGCAGGAAAGTCAAAGGTATCCTGACCTATCCTTACCAAATGTAACATAACATGTAATGTGACATAACCAAATGTAAACTAACACAACCTAACGTGGCTAGACCACTGTTTCCGGACTCCCCATCGCCAAGCAGAACATATCAGTGGAGAGTGAAACGCAGAGGACAAATGACGGCAGTGTATGGTAGAAAGGTCAAAGCTGTCCAAACATAGCCCATGCTAACATAACCTAACCAAGCGTAGCCTAACTCAGCCTAGCGTGCCGTCACCACTATTGCTTCCCACACCACATCTAAGCAGAATATAATAGATCAAAGTTGAACGCAGAACTAATACGCATTGCATTTTATAGCACAAGAGCCAAAGACATCCTAACCTAACACAAGCGAAGACAACCGAACCTGACACAGGCAAGCACGACGTAGCGTGCCTCGACCACTATTGCCAGCGTCCCTGTAGACAAGTACAGATTTGCAGCGCACACTTGAGCGTAGGAACCCAGGAAATGGCACTTTGTGGCACACAAGTCAAAGCTATCCCATACTAACCAAACGTAACCTAACCAAACCGAGCGTAATATGACCCAATGCATCGTAAAAGGACCGCGATTGCTGGCGTCCCGATAGTCGAGCACAGTATATTAGAGTAATGTAGAGGGCAAAAATTCACCAAACTGCAGAGCATAGCACAAAGTCTAAGCTACCCTATCCTAACCTAAACTAATGTAACATAGCTCAGACTGACGTGCAGAGGGCACTACTGCTGGACTCCCCACAGCCGAGCAGAAAATCCTAGAGCACAACATAACGCAGCAATCAAACGAATAACAGTGTATGGCACAAACGTCGAAGCTATCCTATCCTAACCTAACCAAGCGTAACGCATCCTAGAGTAAGCTACACCAACCTAACGTGCCGGGACCACCATTGCTAACCTCCAAGAGACAAACAGAGCATATGAGATGGGAGTAGAGCGCAGAAATCCATAGCACCGCGGAGTATAGCACAAATGTCAATGCTACCCTATCCTAACATATCCAAACGTAACATAACCGAAAGTAACCTAACGCAGCCTAACGTGCCGAGGACACCATTTCCCGCTTCCACAGAGCCATGCACTGTGCACTAGACCACAGTAGAGGGCAGAAATCCGCCGCAATGAAGCGTACAGAACGAAACTCAAGGTTATCCTATCCCAACCTAATCAATCGTAACATAACCGAACGTAATATAACACAACCTATAGTGCCGCAGACACCACTGCTCGCCTCCTGAGAGCCGTGCAAAACTTAGTAGAGGAGAGTAGAGCTTAGAAATCCATAGAATCGAGGTGTGCAGCAGAAAGGTCAAGGACACACACCTAACCCAAGCCAACGTACCCCAGCCAAATGTAGCCTAACGCAAAGTAACGTGCCTCGACCACTATTTCTGGCCTCGACAGGGGCAAGCAGAGTATAGCAGATACATCCAGCGCGCAGAAATCCATCGAATAACGGTATATAGTACGAAAGCCAAAGCTACCCTACGCAAATCTAGCATAACGTAACGTAACCGAACGTAACCTAACACAACCATTATCGTGCCGCGACCACTATTGCTCGACTACCCAGTGACGAGCAGAACATAGTAGAGCAGAGTGGAGCGCGGAAATCCTCTGAGTAACAATTTACGGCACGAAGGTCAAAGCTACACTGTCCTAACCAACCCAAATGTAATGTAACCAAGCGTAACACAGATCACCCCATCGTGCCGCGACCGCTATTGCTGGCATCACCGGAGCACGGCAGAATAAATTAGAGGATAGCACAGCGCAATAATACGTGGAATCGCAGTGTATAACAGAAAAGTCAAAGCTATCTAAACCTAACCAACGCTAACATAGCCTAACCAAGTGTAACATAAATCTACCTAACGCGACCACTATTGCTGGCCTCCACAGAGCCGAGCGGAACATAGTAGAGGATAGTAGTACTCAGAAATCTATAGAATCGCAGTGTAAAGCAGGAAAGCTAAAGCAATCCGATCCTAACCCAAACGAATTCGACCTAACCAAACGTAGCCCAACTCAACATAAACTGCCGCGAGCATTACTGCTGCATC
>NW_016930803.1:0-5490 GCF_001483705.2 Eufriesea mexicana
CAGCGCAGCAATCCACCGAACAGCAGTCTATGCCAAGAATGTCTGGGCTAACCAAACCTGATCAAAACACACATAACCTAACCAAACGTAACGTAACTCTGCCTAACGTGCCGAAACCACTATCGACGGCCTCTCCAGAGTAAAGCAGAGAAGTAACGTAACTCTGCCTAACGTGCCGAAACCACTATCGACGGCCTTTCCAGAGTAAAGCAGAGCTTATTAGGACACATCAGAGCGCAGAAGTCCGACCAATAGCAGCGTTTAGGGCAAAAGTCAAAGCCATCATAACCAAGCATTCCGACCAATAGCAGCGTTTAGGGCAAAAGTCGAAGCCATCATAACCAAGCCTACTCAAACCCAGCGATAGCAAACGCAACGTAGCTAAACCTAGCGTGCTGCGACCACTATTGCCGGTTACCTCAGAGCCTAGCAGAACATATTAGAGGAGAGCCGATGGCAGACATCCATAGAATCGCGGTGAATAGCACAAAGGTCAAAGCCATCATAAACAAACCTAACCAAAACTAGCCTAACCAAGCATTACATATCTCAACCTGTCGTATCACGACCACTATTGCTGGAGACCCCAGAGTCGAGCAGGTTATAGCAGAGTAATGCAGAGCGCAAAAATCCACCTAACGGTAGTGTATAACGCAAAAGTCAAAGTCATTCTGTTTTAACCTAACCAAACGAAGCACATCCAAGCGCAACATAATCCAACCCAACGTACCTATACCATTATTGCAGGCCTCCGCATCGCCAAGCTGAACATATCAGAGTAGAGTAGGGCGCAAAAGTCCATAGAATGACGGTGTATAGCAGAGAAGTCAAAGACACCCTATCCCGACCCGACCTGACATAACCTTACCAAACGTAACCTAACTCAAACTAACTTGCCGAGACCATCATTGCTGGCCCTCCCGGAGCCGAGTTGAACATATTAGAGCATAGTAGAGTGCAGAAATCCGCCGAAAATTAGTGTATAGCACGAAAGTCGGAGCTAGCATCTCCTAACATAACCAATCGAACCGCAACCACACGTAACCTAGCTGAGCCTAACGAAACGCGATCACTATTGCTGGCCGCCCAGGGCTTAGCAGAATATTTTAGAGGGGAGTAGTGAGCAGAAATACATAGAATCTCAGAGTATATCAGAAAAGTCAAAGGTGTCCAAACCTAACCGGGAAGAATACCTAACCAAACGGAGCATAACTCAACATAAGGAGCCGCGACCACTATTGCTGGACATCCCAGGGCCAAGCAGAATTCACTCTAGCGCAGTAGAGCGAAGAAACCACCGAATAACAGTGTACTCCACGAAAGACAAAGCCTTCCAAACCTAACTCAAACAAACATGTCCTGACCAAACGTAGCCTAACGCAAACTAACCGGCAGAGGCCACTATTAATGGCTGCCCCAGATCCGAGCAGGCTACAGTAGAGCCACGTAGAGCGTGTCAATCCACCAAACAGCAGTGTATAGCACAAAAGTCAATGATATGCTGACGAAACCGAACCTAACATAACCCAACCGATCGTAACATGACACAAACTAACGTGCCGAGAGGACAACTCCTGGGGTCCGTAGAGGCAATCATAATATGTTAGAGTGCAGTAGAACCTAGGAGCCCATAGGATTACAGTGTTGAGCACAAAAGTCTAAGCAATACTGACCTAACCACGAATAACCTAACACAAACAAACGTAATCTAACTCAACCTGACGTGACGCGAGCAGTATTGCGGGCCCCTCGAGAACCAAGCAGAGCATAGTAGAGGAGAGTAGAGCGCAGAAATACATAGTATCGCAGAGTATAGCGGAAAGTTCGAAGCTGTCCAAACCTAACCAAAGCTAAAGTAACCAAGCCAAACGTATAGTATTTCAACCTATACTAGCAAGACCATTATTACTGTGTTCCCTGGAGCCAAGCAGAATGTACTAGGGCACAGTAGAGCTCAGAAATCCACCGTAATTCAGTGTACAGCGCAAAAGTCACAGTTATCCTATCCTAGCAAAAACAAACCTAACCTAACCAAAGCCAACTTAACTCTACGTAACCCGCCGCGGCCACTGGTACTTTGCTCCCCGGAGCCAAGCAGAGCATATAAGATTACAGTAGGGCGCAGGAATCCACCGAATAGCAGTGCAGAGCACAAAAGTCAAAGCTGCCCTGGTATAACCTAGCGAAACATGGCATATCGAAGCGTAACTTAATTCCACCTAACGTACCTACACCACTACTGCTGTCCTCTCCAGAGCTAAGCAGAATATAATAGAGCACAGCAGATCACAGAAGTCCTCGGCGTTGAATTGTAATGCTCAAAGGACAAAGATATCCTAATCGAGCCTAACCTAACCTAACCCAAACGAAAGTAGCCTAACTCAGCGTAAGGTGCCCAGACCACTATTGCTACTTTCCCAGGGCCATGCAAGATCTATTGGAGCGGAGTAGAGCCAGAAATCCATAGAACCGCCGTGTACTGTAGAAAAGTCAAAGCAATCCAAACGTAACGCACGCTAACATAACCTCACAGAACGTAACCTAACAAAACCTAGCGTGCTGCGGCCACTATTTCTGGCCACCCCAGAGCAAGGTAGGGTACATAAGAGCACAGTAGAATGGAGAAATCATACGAATATCAGTGTACAGCGCAAAAGTCATAGCTATCCTGTCCAAACCTAATCAATCGTAACATTACAGACGTAACCAAACACAGCCTAACGTGCCCAGATCAATATTGCTGGCTTCCACATCGACAAGCAGAACATACTGGAGGGGAATGGAGCGCAGAAGTCAATAGAATGGCAGTGCATGGCAGAAACGTCAATGCCATCCAAAAGTAACCCATGCCAACATAACGCAACAAAAAGTAGCCTAACAAAACCTAAAGCGCCGCAGCCACCATTTCTGGCCACCCCAGCACAAAGCAAGGTATATTAGTGCACAGTGAAGTGGAGAGAGGCACCGAATATTAATGTACAGCACAAAAGTCATAGCTATCCTGTCTTAGTCTAACCAATCGTGATATTGCTAGCGAAACCATACTCGAACTAACGTGCCGTCACAACTATTGCTGGCCTCACCAGAGCTAAGCGGAATATAATGGACCACAGTATAGCGCAGGTAAACACCAAATAGCAGGTACAGCAAAAAGTCAAATATATCCTAACCAAACATGACCTAACATGACCAATCCAAACGAGGACTAGCTAAACTTAACGAGACGAGAGGAAAATTTCTGGCCTCCCCAGTGACAAGCAGAACATACTAGAGCACAGTAGAGGGCGGAAATGCAACGTCTATCAGTGCACAGCACAAACGTTAAAGCCATCAAAACCAAACCTAACACAACCTGGCCTAACCAAACGTAACCTAACCAAACCAATAGTATCACGACCACTATTTCTGGACATCCCAAAGCCGAGCACAGGAAAGTAGAGAACAATGGAGCGCAGAAATCCAGCGAACAGCAGTCTATTTCGAAAAAGTCAAAGGTACCCAGATCTAATCCAAGCAAGCATAACCTAACCAAACGTAACCAAACACATCCAAACGTTGCGAGACCACAATTACTGCCCACAACGGAGTCGAGCAGTGAATAGTAGAGCACAGTAGAGCGCAGAAATTCACCGAATAGCAGTCTATGCCAAGAAGGCCAAAGATATCCGAACCAAATGCAAACGAACATAACCTAACCAATCGTAACACAACTCAACCGAACGTGCCGAGACCACTATTGCTGGCCTACCCAGAGTCAAGCCGAACGCATTCGTACAGAGTAGGACGCAGAAATCCATATAATATCTGTGTATATCAGAAAAGTCAAAGCTGCCAAAACCTAACCCAAAGATACACAACATAACCAAACATAACATGACTCATACTTACTTGCCGACACCGCCATTTTTGCCCTCCCCAGAGCAATTCAGGGCATACTAGAGCAGAGTAGATCGCAGAAATCCCCCGAATAGCAGTGTACAGCGCAAAAGTTAAAGCTAACCTGACCAAACGTAGCCTAATCCAGCCTAAAGGAACGAAGCCGGACCCATCATAACGTGCCGAGACCACCCTTGCTGGCCTTGCAAGAGCCAGGCTGAACACGTTAGTGGGAAGTAGGATGCATATGTCCATAGAATCGCAGTATTTATCGGAATAGTCAGAGTTACCAAAACATAACACGATCAAACGGAGCATAGCTAAACATTGCCTAACTCAACCCATCGAGCCTAGACCGCTATTGCTGCACTTTCCAAAGCAAAGCAGTGCAAGCTAGGGCACAGTAGAGCGGAGAAATCCACCGAATGGCTGTGTACAGCACAAAAGTTAAAGCTATCCTGACCAAACATAGCCTGACCCAACCTATACGAACGTAATCTGACTCATCATAACGAGCCGAGACCACTATTGCTGGCCTTGCCAGAGCCAAGCTGAAAACATCAGAGCACAGTAGGGCGCAGAAATAAACCTAATAGCAGACTATTCCACTAAAGTCGTAGCTACCCTCTTCTAACCTAGCCAAACGTAACATAACCGAACATAACACAACTCAAACTAACGTGCCGCGACCACTACAGCTGGCCTAAACAGTGACAAGCGGAACATATTCGTGGAGAGTAGAACGCAGAAACCCATAGATTCGCGGTGTATATCACAGAAGTCAATGCTAACCTTGCTTAATCCAAACACGCGGGACATAGCCAAACATAGCCTGACTCAACCTAACGTGCCGACACCGTTATTGCTGCCCCGCCCGCCCCCAGGCCCAAGCAGTACATACTAGATCGCAGTAGAGCGCAGAAATCCACCGAAAAGGAGCGTACAGCACGAAAGTCAAAGGTATCCTAACCAAACTGATCCTAACATAATCTAATCAAGCGTAGCCTGACTTAGCGTAACGTGCCTCGACCGCTATGGCTGGCCACCCAAGAGCCATGCATAACACGTTTGAGCGCAGTAGGGCGCAGAAATCATCCGAATGTAAGTGAATGGCACGAATGTCTGAGATATACTGCCCTATCATAACCAAATTTTCATATGCAAACGTAGCATCACATAAGCTGAAGCGCCGACGTCGCTATTGCAGGCCTCCCCAGATCCATTCGGACAATATTAGAACGCAGTAAAGTGCGGAAATCGGAGGATAGCAGTGTATACCGCAAATGTACAGACTACCATTCCTTAACCTCACAAAACGTAACATAACCAAAGTGGCATAGCTCAACCTAACATGCCGAGACCACTATTGCTGACCACGCTAGTGGCAAGCAGGATGTACCGGAGTAGAGCAGAGCGCGGAAATACACCGCATTGCAGTATATAGCACAGAAGTCAAACATATCCTGTCGTAACGAGTCCTTACCTTACCTATCCTAACGTAGTGTATATAAACATAACGTGACGAGACCAATATACACCAATATTGCTGGTATCCCCAGAGCCAGGGAGAGCACACAAGAGCACATTAGAGCGCAGAAATCCACCGAATAGCAG
>NW_016930804.1:0-494 GCF_001483705.2 Eufriesea mexicana
GGTTATGTTACGTTCGGCTATGTTCGGACAGGATTACTTTGACTTTTGAGCTATACAGGCCTCTTACGTGGATTTATTCGCTCTCCATTGTTCCACTACACCCTGCTCGACTCTGGGGAGACAAGCAACAGAGGTCTCTGCACGTTGGGGTAAGTTAGGTTTCGTTCGCTTGTGTTACACTTTAATATGCTATTATATGATATAAAAGGCTTTTGTGCTATAGACTGCTGTTCGGTGCACTTCTGCGTTCTACACGGCTCTACTGCATTCTGCTTGGTCATGGAGATCCAAGCAATATTGGCCGCGGCTCGCTATATTGAGTTAGGCTTCGTTTGCTCAGGTTTTATTTGTTTGAGATATGTTTCTATAAATGTCTTCGACTCTTCTGCCATGCACTGCGATTCTATGCACTTCTGCGCTCTACTTCCCTTTAATATGTTCTGTTTGGCTCTGGGGAGAGCAGCAATAGAGGTCTCGGCACGTTAGGAACAGTT
>NW_016930805.1:0-729 GCF_001483705.2 Eufriesea mexicana
AACTAAACCAAATACGTCGGGACAACAATTGCTGGCCTCTCCGGAGACAAGCAGAATATGTAAGAGAAGAGCAGTGCCCATAGATCCTACGCATTGCTGTGTATAGCACAATAGTCGAACGTACGCTGACGTAAGCTTACCCGACCTAACGTATCCAAACGTAGCATACCATAACTCAAAGTAACGGGACAAATATTGCTAGCCTTCCCAGAGCCAAGCAGCATATACCACACCCCAGTAGAGCGCAGAAATCCACCCCATTGCAGCGTATACCACAATGGTCAAAGATATCATAACCTAACATGGAGCGTAGCCTAACCAAACCAAACGTAGTCTGACACAACATAACGTGCAGAGACCGCTATTGTTACACTTCCCAGGGACAAGCAGGACATACTAGAGCACAGTAGATCGCAGACATCCACCGAATAGCAGTGCACAACGCAATTGTTAAAGATATCCTGACCAAACTTATCCTCACAAAACCAAACCGAGAGTAACCTGTCTCAACGTAACGTGCAGAGGCCACTATAGCCGGACTTCCCAGAGCCAAGCTGAAAATATTAAAGCTCTGTACAGAGCAGCAATTTACCTAATAGCAGGCCATAGCTCTAAAGTCGAAGCTATCGTCTCCTAACATTGCCAAAGGTAAAATAACCCAAACTTACGTGCCGAGACATCTATTGTTGCCACACGCAGGGCGAAGCTGGACATACTAGAGCACAGTAG
>NW_016930806.1:0-1199 GCF_001483705.2 Eufriesea mexicana
CTGTACTTGCCATGGTACTGATGACGTTAGGCGTTCTAATCGCCAAGCTATAACAAGTTATAGCTTTCGAATTGACCTGTTCTCTGGCAAGTAGATGGATGTACTTGCCATTGGATTGAAGGCGTTAGGCGATCTATTCACCAAGCTATAACAGGTTAAAGATTTTGAATAGACCTATTTTCTGGCAAGGAGATACCTGCACTTGCCATTGAATTGAAGGCGTTATGCGATCTATTCACCAATCTATAGCGGATTATAGATTTTGAACAGACATATTCTCTGGCAAGTAGATGGTTGTACTTGCCGTTGGTTGAAGGCATAAGGCGACCTATTCACCAAGCTATAACGAATTATAGATTATGACTAGACCTGTTCTCTGGCAAGTAGATGACTGTACTTGCATTGGACTGATGACGTTAGGCGATCTGTACACCAAGCTATAACAGGTTATATATTTTGAATAGACCTATTCGCTGGCAAGTAGATGGCTGTACTTTCCATTGGATTGAAGACGTTAGGCGATCTAATCGCCAAGCTATAACAACTTATAGATTTTGCATAGACCTGTTCTCTGGCAAGCCGATGGTTGCACTTGCCATTGGATTGATGGCGTTAGGCGATCTATTCACCAAGCTATAGCAGGTTATAGATTTTGAATAGACTTATTCACTGGCAAGTAGATGGCTGCATTCGCCATTGCATTGAAGGCGTAAGGCGACCTATTCACCAAGCTATAACGGATTATAGACTTTGAATAAATTGGAGGCGTTAATCGATCTTTTCACCAAGCTGTAGGAGGTTATAGATTTTGAACAGACCTATTCTCTGGCAAGTAGATGGCTGTACTTGCCATTGGTTGAAGGCGTTAGGCGATCTATTCACCAAGCTGTAACAGATTATAGATTTTGAAATGGCAAGTAGATGGCTGTACTTGACATTGGATTGATGGCGTTAGACGATCGATTCACCAAGCTATAACAGGTTCTAGATTTTGAATAGACCTATTCTCTGGCAAGTAGATGGCCTGTACTTGCCATTGGTTGAAGGCTTAAGGCGACCTATTCACCAAGCTATAACGGATTATAGACTTTGGATAGACCTATTCTCCGGCAATTAGATGACTGTACCTGCCATGATACTGATGACGTTAGGCGTTCTAATCGCCAAGCTATAACAAGTTATAGATTTCGAATAGACCT
>NW_016930807.1:0-4814 GCF_001483705.2 Eufriesea mexicana
AGCAGTGGCCGCTGCACGCTACGTTGTGCTTTGCTACGTTCAGTTCCGTTAGGTTAGATCAGGCTGGGTTACGGTATCTGCGGCTCTTTTGCCATTCACAGCAATGCGATGGATTTCTGCGCACTACTGTAATCCATTACAATCTGCTTGTATCTGTGGTGGCCAGAAATTGGGGTGTGGTCATGATTGGTTGTGTTAGGTTACGTTTTGCTCGGTTACGCTTGGCTAGGATAGGCATAAGCTACTTTGAATTTTGTGCCGTACAACGCTATTCGGCGGGTTTCTGCGCTCTACTGTGCTATAACGTGTTATGCTCTGCTCTATAGTGATCATTAATAGTGGCCTCGGCAAGCTAGTTTCGGAAATGTTACGTTCCATTGAGTTAGGTTGCGAAGGCTCGGTTAGGGTTTCTTTGACTTTTGTGCCGTAAACAGCCATTCGGTGGACCCTTTCGTGCTACGTTGCTCTTCTATACTCTGCTCGACCCTTGCGAGGTGAGCAATACCTGTCCTGGCACGTCAGCTTAGGTTAGGTTGCGTGTGGTTAAGTTAGGTTAGGCACAGTTTGGTTAGTCAAGCTTTGACTTTCGTGCTATACACTGCTCTTCAAGTGGATTTCTGCGACCTAACGTGTTTTAATATTTCCTGCTTCACTCTGGGGAGGCCAGCAATATTGGTCTCTTCACGTTATGTTGAGTTACACTACGTTTGGGTAGGCTATGTTCGGTCAGGATAGGTAACAATATCTTCGACTTTTGTGCTAATCGCAGCATTTCGGTGGATTTTTGAGCACTACTGTGCTCTCGTGCACTCTGCTTGTCCGTATGGGGCCGGCAACAGTGGTCTCGTCATGTTAGGTTGTGTTACGTTACGTTTGGGTACCTTCCGTTTGGCTTGGTTAGTGTAGGCTACTTCCGCTATTGTGCTATACACTTCTCTTCCGTAGATATCCGTGATATACTGTTCTCTACTACATTCTGCTTGGCCATTCTGAAGTCAGGGCAGTGGTTGCGGTACATCATATTTGTCTGTGCTGCGTTTGGTTATTTTAGGTTAGGGTATCTACGGGTCTTGTGGTATTCACTGCCATGCGATGGATTTCTGCGCTCTACTGAGTGTAATGCGTTCTCCTTGCCTCTGTGAATGTCAGCAATCGTGGTCTCGTCGTTTCAGTTTCATTTATGCTACGTTCGTATATATTTCGTTTGCCTAGGTTAGGGCTTGAATCTCTGGGTGTTGTGCTACTCACTGCTATTCGGTGGATTTCATCGCTCTAATGTACTCCATATGCTCTGCTTGGCTACGAGGAGACCAGCAATATTGGCCACGCCGCGTCATGTTCAGTTACTCTACGTTTGGTTGGTTAGGAAAGGACAGGATGTGTAAGGATATGTTTGACTTTTGTGATGTACACTGCAATACGCTGGATTTCTGCACTCTTCTGTGCTCTAGTATATTCTGCTTGGCTCCGTGGGGCCAGCAATCGTTGTCCCGGCTCGTTAGGTCGAGCTATGCTATGTTACGTTCGGTGAGGTTAGGATAGGATAGTTCAGGCTCCTTTCCCATACACTGCTATCCTCCGATATCTGCGATCTACTGTGCTCTAATATTTTCTGCTTGGCCCTGGGGCGGCCAGCAATAGTGGTCTCGTCATGTCAAGTTGTGTTAGGTTACGTTTGCATATGTAACGGTTGGCTAAGTTAGGATAGGCTACCTCGACATTTGCGCCATACACTGCTATACGTTGGATTTCTGCAAACTAACGAGCACTCATATGCTCCTCTTGGCTTTGACGTGATCAGTAATAGCGGTTTCGGTACGTCAGGTTTAGTTATGTTACGCTTCGCTAGGTTAGGTTAGGAATGCTCGGTTAGGGTTTCTTTGACGTTTGTGTTATATATTGGTGGTCGGCGGATTCCTGCGTACCACACTGGTCAACATTACTCTGCACGTCTCTGGGGTGGCAAGCAGTAGTTTTCGAGCCTCTTCGGGTTGAGTTATGTTACGTGTGGTTAAGTCAGGTTAGGCATATTTTGGTTAGGATAGCTTGGCATTCGCGCTGTACACTGCTATTCGGTGGATTTATACGACCGAACGTGCTCCAATATGCTCAGTTTAGCACTGGTGTGGGCAGTAATGGTGGTCGCGCTGCGTTAGGTTGAGTTAGGTTACGTTTCGTTAGGTTAGGTTGGAAAGGTGCGGTAAGGATTTCTTTGGCTTTTTTGCTTTACACTGATATTCGGCGGATTCCTGCGCTCTGAGTCGCGCTACTATATACAGATCGACTCCGTGGAGGCGAGCAACCGTGGCCGTGGCACGTTAGGTTGACACATGTTACGTTCGGCTAGGTTAGCTTAGGGCATGTTGGGTTAGGATATCTTCGGCTTCTGTGGCGTACACTGCAATGCGGTGGATTCCTGAGTTCTGCTGCGCTCTAGTATGTTCTGCATGGTTCTGGGCGCCTGCAATGATGGTCGCGGCACGATATGTTCATTTTGAGTACGTTTGGTTATGTTAAGATGGGACATGTTGCGTCAGGATATCTTTGGCTCTTGGGCTATAAATGAAATGTGGTGGATTTCTGCGCACAGCTGCGCTCTAATATATTCCCCTTGGCTCTGGGGAGGCCAGCGGTAGTGTCCTCGGCACGTTAGGTTGAGTTAAGCTATGTTTGATTATGTTCTGTTGGTTTTGGGTTATGTTTGGGTAGCATTGACTTTTGAGATGTACCCTTGCATTTCTAGGGACTTCTTCGTTCTACACTCCACTAATGTGCTCTGCATGACTCTGTGGTGGCCAGCCGTAGTGGTGGCAGTGCGTTAGGTTGAGTTTGGTTACGTTTGGTTATGATTCGATTGGTTATGTTTGGAGAGGCAATCATTGACTTTAATGCTGTGGTCTGATATACGCTGTGTTTCTGACTACTATAGTCCTGTAATTTTTTCAGCTTGGCTTTGGGAAGGCCAGAAATAGTGTTCTCGGCCCGCTATGCTTTGTCGCACATCGTTCTGTTAGGTTGGGATAGGATAAGTTTGGTCAGGATAGCTTCAACTTTTGTGCTGTACACTGCTATTCGTTGGATTTCTGCGCCCTACAGTGCTTTAGTATGACCTGCTAGGCTCTGGGGAGGGCAGAATTAGCGGCCTCGGCGCGTTAGGTTGATAAAGGCTGTGTTTGGCTGTGTTATGTTGGTATGGGATGGGATCGGGAGCTTCGACTACTTTGATGTAGACTGCGATTCTGTGTATTTCTGTTGGAAATTCTCCCCTAATGTGTTCTGCTCGGCACTGGAGAGGCCAGCAATAGTGATCGTGGCACGTTAGTTTGAGTTAGGTTACGTTTGATTATATTACGTTTGGTTAGGTTAGCAGAGGCTAACTTTGACTTTAGTGCTCTAGCCTGCTATCAGGTGGGCGCCTGCGCCCTCGACACTTTATCCAGAGTCATGTTACGTTCGGTTTTGCTAGGTAAGGCTATGTTTGGTTGCGATAGCTGAACCTTTTGTGCTGTACACTGATATTCGGTCTCTTTCTGCGCGCTACTGTGCTCTTGTATCTCCTGCTTGACCCTGGGAAGGGCGGCAATAGCGGTCTCGGCGAGTTAGGGTGAGTTAGGCTATGTTAGGTTATGTTGCGTTGGTTTGGGTTTGGCTTGGGTAGCATTGAATATTCCAACATGCAGTGCGATTATATGGATCTCTGCATTCTACTCTGCACTAACGTGTTCTGCATGGCTCTGGGGAGGAAAGCAATAGTGTCCGCTGCATGTTACCTTTAGGTACGTTTCGTTCTGTTATGTTACTGTTTCTTAGGTCAGGAGAGGGTAGCTTTTATTTTAGCGACCTCCAGATCTCGAGTATTTTCAGCTTGGCTGTTGGAAGGACACCAATAATGGTATCGGAGCTTTACGTTGAGACAGGCGACGTTAGGTTAGTCTGGGTTAGACTATTCTTGGTTAGAGCAGCTTTAACTTTTCTGCTGTACTTCGACATCCGGTGGACTTCTGCGACCTGTTGCGCTCTAGTATATCCTGCTTGTCTCTAAGGAAGACAGCAACAGCGGTCTCGGCACGTTAGGTTGTGTTAGGCTACAATCGGCTATGTCCTGTTGGTTTGGATTAGGCATTGGTAGCTTTGACTTTTCCGATATACACAGCGATTCTATGAGCTTCAGCATTCTACTCTCCACTAAAGTGCTCTGCTTGTCTCTGAGATGGCCAGCAACAGTGGTCGCGGCATGTTAGTTCGATATACGTTCCGTTTGATTATGCTACGATTGGTTTGGTTAGGAGAGGATAGCTTGTCTTTAGTGCTAATGTCCGCTATTAGGTGGATTTCTGCGCCTTACATTGCTCTAATATTTTCAGCCTCGCTCTGGGAATGCCAGAAATAGTGGTCTCTGCGCGTTATGTTGAGTGAGGTTCCATTCGGTTAGGTTGGGTTTGGATAAGGTTGATTAGTGTATTGTTAACTTTTGCGCAGTACACTGCCTCTCGGTGGACTCCTGCCCTCTTCTGCGCTCTAGTATTTTATGCTTAGCTCTGGATAGGGCAGCAATAGGGGTCGCGGTACGTTATGTTGGGTTAGGCCATGTTTGGCTATCTTGCGTTGCTTTCCATTAGGTGTGGGCAGCTATGGCTTTTCTGATATACACTGCGATCCTATGGATTTCTGCGTTCTACTCTCCGCTAACGTGCTCCGCTTGGCTCTGGGGAAGCCAGTGTTAGTGGTCCTGGAACGTTACGTTGAGTCAGGTTACGTTACGTTAGGCTGGGTTAGGCTAAGTTTGGTTAGTACAGGTCTAACTTTTGTGCTGT
>NW_016930808.1:0-1075 GCF_001483705.2 Eufriesea mexicana
CATTCCATATCATTGCAGTGGTTATAGCACGCCAAAAGAATATTTCCTCTTTATTTATGCAAGGAAGGCAGCGCACCACAATATTATTTGAATATGTCAATAAAATTGAATTTTCCACCCAGATTCCAGAGCATTGCAATGGCTATAGCACGCCAATAGATTCTTTCCACCTTATTTATGCAAGGAAGTTAGCTCACCACTGTATTAGTCGAAAAAATAAAATTGAATTTTCCATCCAGATTCTTTAGCATTGCAATGCCTGAAGGACATTAATAGAATCTTTCATCCTTATTTATGCAAGGAAGCTGGCTCACCACGATATTAGCCGAAAATGTCAATAAAATTGAATTTTCCAGCAAGATTCTATAGCATTGCAATGCCTATAGTATGCCAACAGAGTCTTTCCTCCTGATATATGGAAGAAAGTTACCGCACCACAATATTATTCGAAAATGTCAATGAAACTGAATTTTCCACCCAGATTCCAGAGCATTGCAATGGCTATAGCACGCCAATATGTTCTTTCCACCTTATTTATGCAAGAAAGTTAGCTCTCCGCGATATTAGTGAAAAATGTCAATAAAATTGAATCTGCCAGGCACATTCTATATCATTGCAATGGCTGTAGCATACCGAAAGGATCTTTCCCCCTTGTTTATGCAAGAAAGATAGCTCAATACGATATCAGTCGAAAATGTCAATAAAATTGAACTTTCCAGCCAGATTTTATAGCAAAGGGTATACCACGCCAATAGAATATTTCCTGCTTATTTATGAAAGAAAGGTAGCTCACCATGATATTGGTCGAAAATGTCAGTAAAATTGAATTTTCCCGCCAGATTCCAGAGCACTGCAAAGGCTACAGCACGCCAAAAGAATCTTTCCTCCATGTTTATGCAAGAAAGTCAGCTCACCACGATATTAGTCGAAAATGTCAATAAAATTGAACTTTCCAGCCAGATTCCAGAGTATTGCAATGGCTGCAGCACGCCAATTGAATCTTTTCTCCTTCTTTATGCAAGAAAGTTAGCTCTCCACGATATTAGTCAAAAATGTCAATGAAATTGAACTTTCC
>NW_016930809.1:0-1057 GCF_001483705.2 Eufriesea mexicana
GGAGGCCGCAATGATTGTCTCGTCATGTTAGGTTGATCTATGTTGCGTTTGGATATGTTACGTCTGGCTAGGCTTGGGGGCTACTTTGACTTTTGCGCTTTTCTCTGAAATTCAGTGGATTTCTGCTCTCTAGTGTGTTCTAATATGCTTTGATTGTCTCTGCAGAGGCCAGCACTATTACTTTCGTCACGTTACGTTGAGTTATACTACGTTTGTGTAGGTTAGGTTATGTCAACTTGGGTAAGGGTATGCTCGACTTTTCTGCTATACATTGCAATGCGGCGGAATTCTGCGCACTAGTGTGATCTAGTATGCTCTACGTTTCTCTGTTGCGGCCAGTAATAGTGGCCTCGGCACGTTATATTGTGCTACGCTACGTTCGGGTATATTACGTTTGGAGAGGTTAGGATCGGACATTCTATACTTTTGTGCTATACACTGCTATACGCGCATTTCTGCGATCTACTACGTTCTAACATTTTCCGCTTAGCCCTGGGAATACCAGCAATAATGTGCTCTGCACGTGAGGTTCTGTGATGTTATGTTTGGTTAGTCTACGTTAGGCTATGTTCGTTAAGGATAGCTTCGTCCGTCGTGGTACACACTGTTGTTCAGCGGACTTCTGCGCACTAGTGTTCTCTAGTATGTTCTGCTTGGCTCTGTGGAGGCCAGCAATAGCGTTCTCGTCATGTCAGGCATAGTTGTGTTACGTTTGGGTGTGTTAAGCTTGGTTAGGATAGGGGCGGCTACTTTGCCTTTCGTGCTGTATACTGCTGTTCGTATAATTTCTGCGGTCTAATGTGCTCTAATATGCTCCGATTGGATCTGTGGTGGCCAGTAATAGTGGTCTCGGCGCGTTAGGCTTAGTTAAACGTATCTTTGGATTAGGTTAGGAAGATTTGGTTACGGTTTTTTCGACATTTGCGCTGTACACTGCTATTCGGTGCATTCCCGCGCTCAAAATTTCTCTAATATACTTCTCCCGACTCCGGGAAGCGAGCAGTGCTGGTCGAGCCACGTTAGCTTGAGTTAGGTCACGTTTGGTTTGATTAGTTTA
>NW_016930810.1:0-420 GCF_001483705.2 Eufriesea mexicana
AAATCTATAACCTGTTATAGCTTGGTGAATAGATCGCATAACGCATTCAATCCAATGGCAAGTGCGGACATCTTCTTGCCGGAGAATATGTCTACTCAAAATTTATAACCTGTTATAGCTTGGTGAGTAGATCGCCTAACGCCTTCAATCCACTGGCAAGTGCAGGCATCTGCTTGCCAGAGAATAGGTCTATTCAAAATCTATAACCTGTTATAGCTTGGTGAATAGATCGTCTAACGCCTTCAATCCAATTGCAAGTACAGCGATCTTCTTGCCAGAGGATAGGTCTATTCAAAATCCATAACCTGTTATAGCTTGGTGAATAGATCGCCTAACGCTTTCAATCGAATTGCAAGGACAGCCATCCACTTGCCAGAGATTATGTCTACACAAAGCCAAAAGTCTGTTATAGCTTGGTGA
>NW_016930811.1:0-890 GCF_001483705.2 Eufriesea mexicana
TGCAGGAAAGTATGATCACCGCGATACTAGTCGAAATTGTCAATAAAATTGAATTTTCCAGACCGATTCTATAGCACTGCAATGGCTATTGCAAGCCAATATAATCTTTCCTTTATATTATTGAAGAAAGTTTGCTAACCACGACATTAGTCGAAAATGTCAATAAAATTGAATTATCGAGGCACATTCTATAGCATTGCAATGGCTATAGCATGCCAATAGTATCTTTCCTCCTTATTCATACAAAAAAGCTATCTCACCACGATATAAGTCGAAAATGTCAATAAAATTGAATTTTCGAGGCAGATTCTATAGTATTGCAATGGCTATAGCACGCCAATAGTACGTTTCCTCCTTATTTAAACAAGAAAGCTTGCTCACCACGATAGTAGTGGAAAGTGTTAACAAAATTGAATTTTCCAGACAGATTCTATAGCACTGCAATGGCTATAGCACGCTAATAGAAGCTTACCTACTTATTTATGGATGAAATTTTGCTCGCCACGATATTAGTCGAGAATATGTATAAAATTGTACATTCCAGACAGATTCTATAGCATTGCAGTGGCTATAGCACGCCAATAGAATCTTTCCTCCTTATATATGCAAGAAGGTTAGCACACTACGATATTAGCCGAAATTATCAATAAAATTGATTTTTCGAGGCAGATTCTATAGGATTGCAATGGCTATAGCACGCCAATAGAATCCTTCCAACTTATTTATGCAACAAAGTTAGCTCACCAAGGTATTAGCCGAAAATGTCAATAAAATTGAATATTCCAGGCAGATTCTATAGCATTGCAGTGGCTATAGCTGGCCGATAGAATCTTTCCTCCTTATTCATGCAAGAAAGCTAGCTCACCGCGATATTAGTCGAAAATGTCAAT
>NW_016930811.1:906-2997 GCF_001483705.2 Eufriesea mexicana
TTTTCGAGGCAGATTCTATAGGATTGCAATGGCTATAGCACGCCAATAGAATCCTTCCAACTTATTTATGCAACAAAGTTAGCTCACCAAGGTATTAGCCGAAAATGTCAATAAAATTGAATATTCCAGGCAGATTCTGTAGCACTGCAATGGCTATTGCACGCCAATATAATCTTTCCTCCTTATTATTGAAGAAAGTTAGCTCACGACGACATTATTCGAAAATGTCAATAAAATTGAATTTTCGGTGCAGATTCTATAGCATTGCAATGGCTATAGCACGCCAATGGTATCTTTCCTCCTTATTTATAAAAGAGTGTTACCTCACCACGATATTAATCTATACCGTCAATGAAATTGAATTTTCGAGCCAGATGCTATAGCATTGAAATGGCCATAGCACGCCAATATAATCTTTCCTCCATATTAATGCAAGAAAGTTACCTCACCACGGAATTAGTCGAAAATGTCAATAAAATTGAATTTTCGAGGCAAATTCTATACAATTGCAAAGGCCATAGCTCACCAATAGAAACTGTCCTCCATATTTATGCAAGACAGAGGGCTCAAAATGATATTAGCGGAAAATGTCAATAAAATTGATTTTTCGAGGCTGATTCTATAGCATTGCAATGGCTATAGCACGCCAATGCTATCTTTCCTCCTTATTTATACAAGAAAGTTAGCTCACCACGATATTCGTGGAAGAAGTTAATAAAACTGGATTTTCCAGCCAGATTCTATAGCACTGCAATGGCTATAGCACGCCAATAGAATCTTTCCTCATTTATGCAAGGATGTCAGCTCACCACGATATTAGTCGAAAATGTTAATAAAATTGATTTTTCCATTCAGACACTATAGAATAGCAATGGCTATAGCTGGCCGATAGAATCTTTCCTCCTTATTCATGCAAGAAAGCTAGCTCACCGCGATATTAGTCGAAAATGTCAATGAAATTGAATTTTCGAGGCAGATTCTGTAGCATTGCAATGGCTATAGCACGCCAATAGTACCACTCCTCCTTATTTAAACAAGAAAGCTTGCTCACCACGATATTAGTGGAAAATGTTAATAAAATTAAATTTTCCAGACAGACTCTATATATTTGCAATGGCTATAGCACGCCAATAGAATCCTTCCTCCTTGCTTATGCAAGAAAGAGAGGTCACCACAATATTATTCGAAAATATCAATGAAATTGAGTTTTCGTGCCAGATGCTATAGCATTGCAATGGACATAGCAGACCAAGAGAAGCTTTCCTCCATATTTATGCAAGAAAGATCGGTCACCATGATATTATTCGAAAATGTCAATAAGATTCAATTTTCCACCCAGATTCTATAGGAGTGCAATGGCCATAGCACGCTAATAGAATCTTATCTCCATATTTATCGATGAAAGTTAGCTCACCACGATATTAGTCGAAGATATGAATAAAATTGAACATTCCAGACAGATTCTATAGCATTGCAGCGGCTATAGCAAGCCAATAGCATCTTTCCTCCTTATTTATGCAAGAAGGTTAACACACTACGATATTAGCCGAAATTATCAATAAAATTTAATTTTCGAGGCAGATTCTATAGGATTGCAATGGCTATAGCACGCCAATAGAATCCATCCAACTTATTTATGCAACAAACTTAGCTCACCAAGATATTAGCCGAAACTGTCAATAAAATTGAATATTCCAGGCAGATTCTATAGCACTGCAATGGCTATTGCACGCCAATATAATCTTTCCTCCTTATTTATGCAAGAAAGTTAGCTCATCAGGATATTAGTGGAAAATGTCAATAAAATTAATTTTCCAGCCAGTTTCTATAGGATTGCAACGGCCATAGCACGCCAATGGTATCTTTCGCTCTTACTTATACAAGAAAGTATGCTCACCACGGTAATAGCCGTAAATGTAAATAAATTTTAATTTTCCACCCAGATTCTTTAGCACTGCAATGGCTATAGCACGCTAATAGAAACTTGCCTACTTATTTATCGATGAAATTTAGCTCGCCACGATATTAGTCTTTAATATGAATAAAATTGTACGTTCCAGACAGATTCTATAGCATTGCAGTGGCTATAGC
>NW_016930811.1:6688-7709 GCF_001483705.2 Eufriesea mexicana
AATTGAATATTCCAGGCAGATTCTATAGCACTGCAATGGCTATTGCACGCCAATATAATCTTTCCTCCTTATTTATGCAAGAAAGTTAGCTCATCAGGATATTAGTGGAAAATGTCAATAAAATTAATTTTCCAGCCAGTTTCTATAGGATTGCAACGGCCATAGCACGCCAATGGTATCTTTCGCTCTTACTTATACAAGAAAGTATGCTCACCACGGTAATAGCCGTAAATGTAAATAAATTTTAATTTTCCACCCAGATTCTTTAGCACTGCAATGGCTATAGCACGCTAATAGAAACTTGCCTACTTATTTATCGATGAAATTTAGCTCGCCACGATATTAGTCTTTAATATGAATAAAATTGTACGTTCCAGACAGATTCTATAGCATTGCAGTGGCTATAGCACGCCAATAGCATCTTTCCTCCTTATTTATGCAAGAACGTTAACACACTACGATATTAGTCGAATTTATCAAAAAATTGAATTTTCGAGGCAGATTCTATAGGATTGCAATAGCTATAGCACGCCAATAGAATCCTTCCAACTTATTTATGCAACAAAGTTTGACATCACAACGGTAGTAGTCGAAAGTATCAATAAAATTGAATTTTCGAGGCAAATTCTATATCATTGCAAAGGCCATAGCACGCCAATAGAATCTTTCCTACATATTTATGCATGAAAGACGGCTCACAATGATATTAGTGGAAAATGCCAATAAAATTGAATTTTCGAGCCTGATTCTATGGCATTGCAATGGCTACTGCACGCCAATAGTATCCTTCCTCCTTATTTATGCAAGAAATTATCCTCACCACAAACAATTTTATCCGCAAATGTCACTGGAACTGAATTTTCCAGACCGATCCTATAGCAGTGCAATGGCTACAGCACGCCAATAGAATCTTTCCTGCTTATTTATGCAAGAAAGGTAGCTCATCACGATATAAATGGAAAATGTTAATAAAATTGAATTTTCCACCCAGATACTATAGAATTGCAATGGCTATTGCTGG
>NW_016930812.1:0-1555 GCF_001483705.2 Eufriesea mexicana
CACTGTTATTTGGTGTATTTCTGTGATCTACTGTGCTCTAGTACCTTCTGCTAGTCCCGGTGGAGGACAGAAATCGTGGTCTCGTCATGTTAGATTGAGCTGGGAAAGGTTTGAGTATGTCACGTTTGTCTATGTTAGGATAGGCAACCTTGACTCTTGTGACTTACACTGATATTCGGTGGATTTCTGCCCTCTAGTGCGCTCTGTTACATTCCGCTTGTCTCTGTCGAGGCCAGCAATAGCGGTCTCGTCGTGTGAGGTTGAGTTAGGCTACGTTCGGGTGTGTTACGTTTGGCTAGGTTACGAAAGGCTACTTTGACTTCTGTGCTATACACTGCAATTCGGTGGATTTCTGCGCCCCAATGTGCTCTGAAACTCTGCTTGCCTCTGCGTAGGCCAGCCATAGTGGTCATGGCACGTTACGTTGAGTTATGTTACGTTCAGTTAAGGTAGGTTATGGGACGTTTGCTTAGGAAAGCTTTGACTTTACATGCTATAGGCTGTTATTCGTTGTATATCTGTGATCTACCGTGCTCTAATGCAATCTGCTAGGCTATGGAGGGGGCAGAAGCTGTGGCCGCAGCACGTTACGTTTGGTTATACTCCGTTTGGTTAGGTTAGGTTAGGAGAGGCTAAGCCAGGTTACCTCCGACTTTTTTGCTATTCACTACAGTGTGGATTATTTCTGCGCATATCTGCCCCAGGTACATTCGGCTCGCCTCTGTGGTGGGCAGCAGTAGTGGTCCCGTCCTGTTAGTTTGAGGAGGGTTACGTTCGGTTATGTTACGTTTTGGCTATGTTGGGGTAGTCGACTATGACCTTTATCCTATACACTGCTTTTCGGTGGATTTCTGTGCTCTAATGTGCTCTAATATGCTCTGCTCTGCTCCATGAAGGCCATTAATAGCGGTCGCTGCACGTTATATTGCGTTATGCAACGTAAGGTTAGGTTAGGGTATGCCGGCTTAGGTTAATGTATCCTCGAATTTTGTGCTATGCACTGCTGTTCCGTGGATACCTGCGCTCTACATTGCTCTACTATACTCTGCACGACTCTCGGGAGACAAGCAATAGTGGTCGTGGCGCGATATTTTGAGTGAGGTTATGTTTGGCTATGTTATTTTGGTCTAAGTTTGTTTAGGACAGATTCGACTCTCGTGCCATACACTGTCACTGGGTGGATATTTGTTATCTTCTGCCCTCTACCACATACTGCTTGGCCCAGTGGAGGCCAGGAACAGTGGTGGCGGGTCGTTATGTCGGGCTATGCTACGTTTGGTTTGGTTAGGTTAGGACAGGTTATGTAGGCATATCTACGGCTTTTGTGCTATTCACTGCAATGCGGCCAATTTTTGCTCACCACTCTGCTAAAGTACATTCTGATTGTCTCTGTGGAGACCTGCAATGGTGGTCTTGCCATGTTAGGCTCAGTTATGCTACGAATGGATATTTTACGTTTGAATAAGTTAGAATATGCTACTATGATTTTTGTGCGTTACAGTGCAATTCCGTGTGTTTCTGTATTCTACCGTCCACTGCTACATTCAGCTTGTCT
>NW_016930812.1:2658-3615 GCF_001483705.2 Eufriesea mexicana
TACATTCCGCTTGTCTCTGTCGAGGCCAGCAATAGCGGTCTCGTCGTGTGAGGTTGAGTTAGGCTACGTTCGGGTGTGTTACGTTTGGCTAGGTTACGAAAGGCTACTTTGACTTCTGTGCTATACACTGCAATTCGGTGGATTTCTGCGCCCCAATGTGCTCTGGTGAACTCTGCTTGCCTCTGCGTAGGCCAGCCATAGTGGTCATGGCACGTTACGTTGAGTTATGTTACGTTCAGTTAAGGTAGGTTATGGGACGTTTGCTTAGGAAAGCTTTGACTTTACATGCTATAGGCTGTTATTCGTTGTATATCTGTGATCTACCGTGCTCTAATGCAATCTGCTAGGCTATGGAGAGGGCAGAAGCTGTGGCCGCAGCACGTTACGTTTGGTTATACTTCGTTTGGTTAGGTTAGGTTAGGAGAGGCTAAGCCAGGTTACCTCCGACTTTTTTGCTATTCACTACAGTGTGGATTATTTCTGCGCATATCTGCCCCAAGTACATTCGGCTTGCCTCTGTGGTGGGCAGCAGTAGTGGTCCCGTCCTGTTAGTTTGAGGAGGGTTACGTTCGGTTATGTTACGTTTTGGCTATGTTGGGGTAGTCGACTATGACCTTTATCCTATACACTGCTTTTCGGTGGATTTCTGTGCTCTAATGTGCTCTAATATGCTCTGCTCTGCTCCATGAAGGCCATTAATAGCGGTCGCTGCACGTTATATTGCGTTATGCAACGTAAGGTTAGGTTAGGGTATGCCGGCTTAGGTTAATGTATCCTCGAATTTTGTGCTATGCACTGCTGTTCCGTGGATACCTGCGCTCTACATTGCTCTACTATACTCTGCACGACTCTCGGGAGACAAGCAATAGTGGTCGTGGCGCGATATTTTGAGTGAGGTTATGTTTGGCTATGTTATTTTGGTCTAAGTTTGTTTAGGACAGATTCGACTCTCGTGCC
>NW_016930813.1:0-556 GCF_001483705.2 Eufriesea mexicana
GCAACGTAGATCGCAGATATCAACCGAATAGCAGTGTATATCACAACAGTCCAAGCTAACCTATCCTAACCTAACGAAACGTAGCATAAACAAACGCTACCTAGCACAGACAAACGTGCAGAGACCAATACGCCTGTGCTCCCCATAGCCAAGCAGGATATACTGGAGCACAGTTGAGTGCAGAGGTCCACCGTATAGCGGAGCATAGCACAAATGTCAAAACCATCCTAACAAAACTTAGCCAATCCTTATCTAAGAAAACGAACATAGCACAAACTATCGTCCCTGCACCACAATTTCTGACCTCCATAGAGAGAAGCAGAGCATATTAGTGCACTGTGGAGCGCACAATTCCACCGAATAGTAGTGTATAGCACAAAAGTCAAGGCTATACTCTCCTAACGAGGCCAAACGAAACATAGTCAAACATCAAACTTAACGTCACACAGCCAGTAGAGCCACGACAAACATAGCTTGCTTCACGAGAATCAAGCGGAGTGCAGCAGAGCTATGTAGGACGCTGAAGTCACCCGTGTGGCAATGTGTAACACATGGG
>NW_016930814.1:0-743 GCF_001483705.2 Eufriesea mexicana
TGCTTATAATCAGTAAATATAGAAATTAATTTTGGTGAAACTAAATTTGTGTGATTCCAGTAAATAACTATAAAATATTTATATGTAAAATATAAAATTATTTATTAATGATTATTTATATATTTTATGATTTTTTTAATCTTGGTATGGACTGAATTATCACTCGCTCTAAATTGACTATAATTGGAGTTGCATAATGAAAATAAAGAAGCATACGTTTCTTACTTATAATCAGAAAATATAGAAATTAATTTTGGTTAAACTAAATCCGTGTGATTCCAATAACTAGCTGTAAAATATTTATATGTAAAATATAAAATTGTTTGTTATTAAAAATATAATATTTATATATTTTATGATTTTTTAAATCTTGGTATAGACTGAATTGTTTTCCGCGATAAATTGATTATAATCGGAATAGCATAATAAAAATAAAGCAGCACATGTAATTACGCTTCTTGCTAATAATCAGTAAATATAGAAATTAATTTCGGTTAAATTAAATGATGTAATTGCAGTAACTATGTGAAATATTTTATATGTAAAATATAAAATTGTTTATTAATGATTATTTATATATTTTATGATTTTTTAAATCTTGGTATAGACTGAATTATCATTTGTTCTAAATTGATTATAATCGGAATAGCATAATAAAAATAAAGAAGGACATGTAATTACGCTTCTCGCATATAATCAGTAAATATAGAAATTAATTTTGGTTAAACTAAATCCGTGTGATT
>NW_016930815.1:0-881 GCF_001483705.2 Eufriesea mexicana
GAGGATCCCAGGACCAGAACCGTGCGAGCCATGTGTCCACTTAGGGAACCTCCGTGCTCGTCCAGGTATCTCTCGCAGGACGAGAGGCCGCGGTTGGGGGAGACGTAGCACCCCAACAGAACCACGTCATTCGAGGAGACCGCCGCGTGTCATTCACCGCTGTGAAGAAGCGTTGTTGCGGGTGTCCGCAGTAGTCCCCTGGCGATGATCGCCACGGAGCCGTCCCAATCCCCTAACCACCCGTCTTGATCTAGGATACGGTACGGCTCTGCGGTAACAGCCAGCCTGACACCCTGCTCAACGAGCGTCTGCAGGAGCAGGTCCTGCGACGCCCGCGAGAGTTGGCCTGGAGTACCATGGACGGCGTGAAATTTAGGCCGTGTCCATGGCCTCCTACTGGCCCCCTTCTTTCGGGCCGGCTGCGAGCCAGGCACTCCGCCGGTCGGCGGGCAATTCGCGGCAGCGGTCGCGTAGACGGAATTCGCGGAAGCAGCTTTCGAATGGGCGTTCGCGGGCGCCGAGGCGGACGCGGAACCTGCAGGCGCTTGGCGTGCCGCGTATTTCACCTTTGGCGGAAAGCATGCTTTGCTGCTCAACCTGTTGTTGGAGGTGCGGACGAACCCGTCGCAAAGCGGTCACTCGTGTGCATGCGCATTACACCCACCGGCACGGTGGCCCACCGCGCCACATCTGAAACAGGTGTCGCTGCGGTCCACCGTGCTAGAGCATTCGTTCCTCGCGTGACCGAGAGCAAGGCAACGGAAGCACTGGAGGCGCCGTGCCCCCAAGTCTACGGCGCGGGCCGAAGTCCTGCCTATGCTGATCCGCCCGCAATCGACGGCCTTTCTCGCTGCCGCCAGGTGACACTGGGCCCATACACA
>NW_016930816.1:0-506 GCF_001483705.2 Eufriesea mexicana
GTGTAGCACAAAAGTCGAAGCTATCACAACTTAACACAACGTAACGTAACAAAGCCATACGTTCGGTAAATCAATCTAGCGCGCCGCCAACAGCATTGCTGGCCTACCGGGAATAGAGCAGAGTATAGTAAAACCATGCGGAGCGCAGGAATCCACCGAACAGCAGTATACTGCACAAAAGTCAGAAATATCCTGTCATAGCCTTACCAAGCGTAACATCAACCAAACGCGCCTAAAACACTACTTCTGACACCCACAGGGCAAAACAGAGCATATTAGAGCACCGCAGGGCGCAGAAGTCCATCGCATGTCAGTGTACACAACAAAAGTCAAAGCTACCCTATCCATACCTAACCAAACAGAACATAACCGAACGTAACGTAGTTCAACCTTACGTGCCTAGCCCATTGTTGCTGACATTCTCAGAGCAAAACCGAATATAGTAGAGCAAAGTAGAGCGCATCCAAATCCACCGTGTAGCTCTGTATGACACAAAAGTTAAAGCC
>NW_016930817.1:0-1259 GCF_001483705.2 Eufriesea mexicana
CGTTGGTTTGGGTTACGTTTGGTTTTGTTTGGTTAGGTTAGGTTAGGCTTGGTAAGGATACCTGCGACTTTTATGCTATTCAGTGCAATACGGTCGTTTTCTACACCAAACTGTGCTCCAGTATGTCCGGCTAGGCTCTGAGAGTGACTACAATGGTGGTCTCGGCATCTTACGCTGTGTTAGGCTACGTTTGGTTGGTTTAGGTTATGACAGCTTACGGAAGGTTATCTTTACTTTTGCGCTTCACGCTGCAACTCAGCGGATTTCTGTGCTCTCGTATATCCTGCTTGTCTCTGGGGAGGTCAGTTATAGTGGTGTTGGGCGTTTGGGTGAAGTTAGGTTACTCCTGGTGGTGCTATGTTTGGATACGTTAAGCCAGGGCAACTTTGACTTTTGTGCTATACACGGCTGTTCAGTGTATTTCTGCGCTATGCCGTCCTCTACTCTATTCTGCTTCGCCCTGGGGTATCCAGCGATACTGGTTGCGGCGCGTTATGTTGAGTTTGGCTTGGTTCGGTTATGCTATGTTGGTTTATGTAAGGCTTGGCCATCTTTGAATTTTCTTCCATACACTGCGATCCTATGGATTTCTGCGCTCTGCTCCCCTCTGGTATGTTACTCTTGGTTCTGGGGAGACTAGTAATAGCGGTCTTGCTGCGTTAGGTTTTATTAGGTTACTTTTTGTTTCGTTACGTTTTGTTAATTTAGGACAGGGTAAATTTCTTTTGCGATATATGCTGCTATTTGGTGGACCTCTGTGCTCTATATTGCTCTACTTTGACCTGCTCGGCTCCGGGGAGGACAGGAGTTGTGGTCTCGCAACGTTACGTTTAGTTAGGGTACGTTTGTTTGTGTTACGTTTGGTTAGGTACGATAGGATAGGTCCAACTTTCAAGCTGTGCACATGGTTTCTATATATTTCTGGGCTCTACTCTACTCTAATTTGTTCTGCGTGGCCATGGGGAGGCGAGCTATAGTGGTCGCTGCACATTATGTTTTGTTAGGTGGTGTTTGGTTATGTTACATTTGGTTTGGCTAGGAGAGGGTAGCTCCGTCTCCTGTGCTGTACACTGCTATTCGGTGGATTCCTGCGCTAAAGTGTGATCTAAAATATTCTGCTTGGCACGGAGTAAGGCAGCAATAGTGGTATCGGCACGGCACGATGAGTTATGCTACGTTTGGTTAGTTTAGGCTTTGTGAGGTTAGGTCAGGATAGCTTGACTTTTGTGCTTTAAACTGCAATGCGACGGTCTTCTGCG
>NW_016930818.1:0-1175 GCF_001483705.2 Eufriesea mexicana
CTTCTTTATAATCATTTTGCAACCCTACATCTGTTTCATAAATTAAAAATACAAGATAAATAGAATTTAAACTGGGTGAAAAATTACATGAAGATTTATCGTCTATACGTATAATTTTTTTACTTCTGTCACTGTATTGTCTATGTTAATTTTATTTTCATTAATATCACCAACACAGTTTTATTAGTAGCTTCTAAATTAGGAATTTCTTGACCGTTAGCATTTACGTCGAATGCACGAGCAGAATTAATATTAATACCACTACGAGGACCAGTTATAGTAATACTACCTATAGCGTTATTTTCTCCTAATTATGATTGTTTACTCTCAATGAATTCACCTATTTCATGACTAGTACAAATTACATTTTCTTGCTGACATTTTTCATAATTTACTTAATGAAGAGCATCATTTGAAAAATATTGTTGAAATGAATTTTCAGACGTTACATTGTTTAAACTTCTAGCACAAGTAGTATCAGCATCTACTACTGGACTATCTAAATTTTCAGGATGATAGACATTAGTTTTTACTCCTGTTGCGTCCCGAACACTGCAATTCGCTGGTGGAGTTTCACGGGGTTTTAAGGCCTGTTACGCTGCTGCGGCAATGCTGCTTGGGATGCGGCCTACTCTAACTTGATAGAGGTAGACCTGGTTGGTGTTGAACTGCAGAGAGTTCTATTGTAGATGACAGCCTTCTGACAGAGTCGTTGGTGGGTCTCGAGTGATGCTGCTGGCGTCGTGCTGGAGGTTTTTGCGAGAGAAGCCCTTGTGAATGCCTTGTCAGTAGCTTTATAGGGATCGACTGTCTTCTGATTGGTTGGTATGCTATTGGGGGTGTGTATGCCCACTTCAGTGTCTTTCGGTGGTACCTGGCCTCTGATTTGTTGGTATGCTATTGGGGGTGTATGCCCACTTCAGTGTCTTTCGGTGGTGGTGGTTGTTTAAACAATTTATGTTCTGGTGCCTGTCGTCTAAGAGGATAATTTATCGGTCCTTGTCACGGTCTATCCCAGCGGTGGGTTAGTCGACGCTGAGTATGTGCAAGTCAACGGATGCTTACAATAGAGGCATAAACAGGCCTCCACTTGACTTGGGACATTGCGGTCTTAGGGCCGCAACAACTCCATTACCACTACTTTTAGGATTAATCATTTTTAAATACCCTTCTAA
>NW_016930819.1:0-321 GCF_001483705.2 Eufriesea mexicana
GATGGAGGCATGTATGTATTGATGTATGTATGGATGTATGGATGGATGGATGGACTGTTGGATGTATGCAACGATTTATTGATGTATGTACGGATGTATGTATGGATATATCTATGGATGTATGTATGGATGTATGGAAGGATGTGTGTATGGATGTATGTGTGGACGAAAGTATTTGTGTATGTATGGATGCATGTATTGATGTATGTATGGATGGATGGATGGATGCATTGTTGTGTGGATGTGTGCATCGATGGATGTATGGATGGGTGGATGTACGGATGGATGGATGTACGGGAGGATGAAGGTACGAATGTATGG